>NC_043717.1:80595114-80721173 GCF_006229205.1 Suricata suricatta
GAGAGAGAGAGAGAGAGAGAGAGAGAGAGAGAGAGAGAGAGAGAGAATCCCAAGCAGGATCCTCACTGTCAGCAGAGAGCCTGACACAGGACTCGAACCCATGAGCCATGAGATCATGATCTGAGCTGAGGTTGGATGCTTAACCAACTGAGCCATCCAGGCGCCCCCATCTCTTCTTGATTCCAGTATTGGAATATTGTTTCTAGGAATTTGTCTACTTCTAGGTTGTTTAAAATGTTTGCAACAAATAATTTTCATAGCAGTCTTTTATAATCATTTGTATTTTTGTGGCATCGGTTGTAACTTTCACTTCTCATAGTTTTCATTCTAGTCCTCTCTTTTTCTTGATAAGTGTTGCTAAAGGTTTTCCAATTTTATCTTCTCAAAGAACCAGCTCTTAGTTTCATTTGACCATTTCTAATGTTTTTTTTTAAGTTTCTATTTTATTTATTTTCTCTCTGGTATTTATCATTTCCTTCCTTCTATTAATTTTAGGCTTTGTTCTTTTTTCTTGTTCCTTTGAGTGTAAAATTAAATTCTTAAAAAAATTTTAATGTTTTTATTTATTTTTGAGAGAAAGAGACACAGAGTGTGGGGGGAAGGGTCAGAGAGAGAGAGGGAGACACAGAATCTGAAGCAGGCTCCAGGCTCCGAGCTGTCAGCACAGAGCCTGACGTTGGGCTCAAACTCACGAACTGTGAGATCATGACCTGGGCCCAAGTCAGACACTTAACTGATTCAGCCACCCAGGTGCCCCAAGATTAAATTGTTTATTTGAGATTTCCTTGTTTCTTGAGTTGGGCCTGTATCACTATAAACTTCCCTCTTAGAACTTCTTTGGCTGCATTGCATAAATTTTGTACTGTATTGTGTTTCCATTTTTATTGTCTCAAGGTATATTTTTATTTCCTCTTTGAATTCTTTGTTGATCCATTGGTTGTTTAGTATCACGTTTAGCCTCCAGGTGTTTGTGGGTTTTTTCTAGTTTTCTTCCTGTAACTGGTTTCTATTTTCATACCATTGTGGTAAGAAAAGATGCTTGATATGATTTCAGTCTTATGTTTATTGACACTCGTTTTCTGGCCTAACATGTGGTCTGTCCTGGAGAATGTTCCATGTCCATTTGAAAAGAATGTGTATTCCGCTGTTTTGGGATGCAGTGCTCTGTGTACCTCTGTTAAGTCCATCTAATGTGTCATTCAAAGTCACTGTTTCCTTATTGATGTTCTGTGTGGATAACCTACCCATGGACATAAGTAGGGTATTAAAATCCCCTACTATTACTGTATTACTGTCAATTTCTCCCTTTATATTTGTCAATATTTTTTTAAAGATTCAGTGTTTTTTTTTAATGTTTTTTATTTAATTTTGAGAGAGAGACAGAGAGACAGCATGAGCAGGGGAGGGTCAGAGACAGAGGGAGACACAGAATCTGAAGACAGGCTCTAGGCTCTGAGCTAGCTGTCAGCACAGAGCCTGACAAGGGGCTCCAACCCAGGAACCGCAAGATCATGACCTGAGTCAAAGCTGGATGCTCAACCGACTGAGCCACCCAGGTGCCCTGTTTACTTAATTTTTTAATGTTTTTTTTATTATTATTTTGAAAGAAAGAATGCATGCACAAACAGGGATGGGCAGAGAGAAAGGGAGAGGGAGAATCCTAAGTAGGATCTGGGCTGTTGGCATAGAGCCAGATATACGGTTCGATCTCACAGACCACGAGATCATGACCTGAGTCAAAGTTGGATGCCCCAAGGGCATCTCGGTTGTTTCCAACTTGGGGTTTTTACAAACAAATCTGTTATCAACAGCTGTATACAAGATTTTATGTAAACAGAAGTTTTCATTTTATGTCATTGATGTTGAGGAGTGCAATTGCATTTTAGTTTTTAAAGAAATGGCCAAAATGGTTTCCAGCTTGGCTATTTTACATTCCCAACAGTGTTGCCACATCCTCACCAATATTTGACTCGTTTTTACTATTTTATATTTTTGCCACTCTGATGTGTGTGGTAATATTTCAGTGTGGCTTTCATTTGCATTTTTCTGATGCCATTGACATTGAATGCCTTTTCTTGTGCCTATTTGTCGTCTATATATCCTCTTTAGTGAAATATCTGTTTGTGTACTTTCCCCATTTTCTAAGTTCATTATTTGTTTTCTTCTTGTCAAGTACCGAGTGTTCCTTATATCTTCCTGATAACAATCATTTGCTAGATATACGTTATGCAAATAGTTTCTGCCAGTCCACAGCCTGTCTTTTCATCCAGTGTTTTATGTGAAGCAAACCTTTCCAATTTTGACGAAGTTCAAACATCAAAATTTCTTCTTGTGAATCATGCTATTGGTGTCAAGTCTACGAACTGGTTGCCTAGCCCTACATTCTAAAGATTTTCTCCTGCTTTTCCTAAAAAGCTAGAGTTTTACGTTTTACATTGAACATCAGTGATCCATTTTTAATTCACTTTTCTATAATGTGTGAGACTTGACTCAAGGCTTAGGAGTGAAATTAGGTAATTTTTTTCATACTTTTCGGTGTAGATTCCCTATCATGTCATTGATTCCAACTGTCTTTTCTTTTAACTCATTGAACGTCTCTTGAAGAGTGTTGACATTTTTATTTAGCAAGTAATTATCTTCTTTAGGCTCCAAAAGAACTTTTTGTCTGGCGTGGAGGGACATAAATTCTATCCCAGGTCTTTTTTTAAAGTGTTAACTGTACTCTGTTTCTAGAGTGTCCTACACATGCTTGGTTCACCCATCAGACAGAAATGTAGGCAGTGTTTACACACATCATTTAGGCTTCACTTCGTTATTTCTCTCTTTTCTAGGGTTCCCTCCTCACTTTCCAGTGGTTGTTGTGGTTTAGTGGCTATGTTCTCTGGTTCTGCAGGACAGAAAACAGGCTTAAAAAAACAACAACAACACAATTTTGGGGACACCTGTGTGCCTTAGTTGGTTAAGCGTCTGACTTTGGCTCAGGTCATGATGTCACAGTTCATGGGTTCAATCCCTGCATTGGGCTCAGTGCTGACAGCTCAGAGCTTGGAGCCTGCTTCGGATTCTGTGTCTCCCTCTCTTTCTGCCCCTCCCTCACTTGCACACTCTCTCTCAAAAATAAATAAACATTAAAAACAAAGAATATAAAAAATTTTTAAAATAAAAACCACATTTTTTGTGACCCCATGTTGTACCTCTACTGTGATCTATACTTCAGCTACATTTGTAAAAACAGTAAATTCATTCATGTTGGTCTATTTTTTTTTTCAAGTTTCAATTTTTGTACAAGATCTGCCTGGTTTTTGCTTATTCTCCAGAGCCTTTAGGTGGTTGAATTTTGTACTTTATCTAGAGTTTAAGTAATGGCTTTATTGTTATGTCAACTTGGCAAGTTTGCAGTACCCAATTATTCTATAAAGCAATAATCGAGGTTTGGGGTCAAAGTTTCTAATCCGTTGACTTTATGTAAGGGAGATTATCTAGGATAATCTTGGTCGACCTGATGGTATTTTCTGGAAAGGTTTTAAAGCAGGGTAAAATTTCCCCAAGAGAAAGAGGCAATACTATCTGCAAACAACAGCATCAGCCCATGCCCGTAGAGTTTGAACCAGCCCATGAACTTTGCTTCGTGTGCCTGCTCTCTGGATTTTGGACTTGTCATTACAGGGATTGACTAAGAAAGTCCCAAAAGTCCCAAATCCATAGGGCAGACACCCTGGAAGCAGGGGCACTAAGGGGGATGGAGAAGAGGAAGAGAGAGAGAAAGGGAGAGAAAGAGGGAGAGAGAGAGAGAGAGAGAGAGAGAGAGAGAGAGAGAGAGAGAGAGAGAGAGAGAATGAATACATATTCTATTGGTTCTGCTTCTCTGGTTCAACTCTGACTGATACACTTCTTCATTCCAAAAACCACTGATATTTTATATTTTGAATGTGATAATTTCAGGTTGTAAAGTCCTTAGAGGAAAGCTATTGAAATGTGATATTTGCAAACTCACATGACTCATTTCCTTGTATCAGTTGATTGTTTTTCATTGTGAACTAATTTAGTTGATATCAATCTCAGGAAATGCTGAAGTTCTAAACTGAAGGTTCTCTCTTTTATAGGACATCTGAGTTTTCTTTTCTGCACGTAGTCTCAGGAGTACCACTGACATGGGACCAAGAGGGACTTGAGCCCTGTTTCACACCTCAGATTAACCTGGTAATCACTTAACCTAACAACTACTTTCTATCTAGGCCACACTTCAAATTCCAGATCAGAGGTTGAAATGTGTCTCTCTCAGGGTAGTCTACCCTTCTTACATACTTATTCCTTAGGTATCCTTTCGGGGCTTATGAAAATGAAATTTTCTTTAATTTTTTTCTTTTAGATAATTTTTCCCATTTCCTGTAATACCAGTAATATAGCAGAGGTTTTTTTAAAGGATGATTTTGTTATTTTTGTAGTGGATTAGCTATATAACCACAAGTGGAATAAGTAAGTACTATAGCATAATAGTAACTTACCGTGTTTGGTAGGGCAAATAGTCCTTCTTTTTTCCTCAAGAATTCCTTTGCTCTTCTTTATGTTTATTCTGCCACGTGGGTTTTCTCTTCCCCTTGTACTAGAATCATATTGGGTGGGGCTCCTGGGTGGCTCAGTTGGTGAAGCATCCAACTCTTGATTTTGGCTCAGGGCATCATCTCACAGGTTGGTGAGATTGAGCCTTACCTCGGGCTCCATGCTGACATTGCAGAACCTGCTTGAGATTTTCCCTCTCCCTCTCTCTCCACCCCTCCCCTGCCCACTCTACTTCTCTCTCTCTCTCTCTCTCTTTCAAAATAAATAAATAAATTAAAAAAAAAACCTCACTTAGGCCTTTAAAAAAGAAAAAAGAAAAGAAAATCCTTTTGGGATCTAAAGGACACTAGAGTGCTTGATTTGGGGTTATCGTACATGTTTACAGAATTGAATCTTCCCGTTCATGGTCACTGTGGTTCTCTACCAAGCCTTCTTTTACCTTCTTTAGAATTGGTTCATAATTTTGGTTCATAATTTTCTTCTTAAAGGCTGCCTATTGCTTTTCTTGTTTTAGTCTAAGGTAGCAAGGAAAATATTTAAAATATATTGATGGTATTCTGAATAGGATTATTTTTTCATTTATACTTTCTACTTCATTTTGGCTGCTATTTACTCTTGTATATAGATCTTGTATCCCCAAACTTTATGAATTTGATTATTATTTCTGATGACATATCTTAAGAATTTCTTTTCATGAAAATCAGAAAACAATCTCATTTACCATTGCACCAAAAACAATAACATATTCAAGAATAAACTTAAGCAAAAAGGGGAAAGACTTGTACTCTGAAAACTATAAAGCACTGATGAAAGAAATTGAAGATGACACAAAGAAAAGTAAAGACATTCCATGCCCATGGATTGCAAGACCAAATATTGTTAAGATGTTACCCAAAGCAATCTACACATTTAATGTAGAAAAATACCAATGGCATTCTTCACAGAACTGGAACACCCAATCCTATCATTTGTATGAAACCACAAAAGACCCCAAATCGCCAAAGTGATCTTGAAAAAGCAGAGCAAAGCTGGAGGCATCACAATCCCAGACTTCATGCTGTATTATAAAGCTGTAGTGATCAAGACAGTATGGCACTGGCACAAAAACACATCGATCAATGGAACAGAATAGAAAACCCACAGCTATATGGCCAATTAGTCTTTGGTAAAGCAGGAAAGAATATGCACTGAGAAAAAGACAGTCTCTTCAACAAATGGTGTTTGGAAAACCAGACAGCAACATGGAAAAGACTGAAACTGGACCATTTTCTTACACCAGGCACAGAAATAAATGCAAAGTGGATTAAAGACTTAAATGTGAGATCTAAAACCATAAAAATCCTGGAAGAGAGCACAGGCAGAGAGTGTCTCTGACATCAGCCATAGCAACATTTTTCTAGATATCACTCCTGATGTGAGGGAAATATAAGCAAAACTAACTATTGGGACTACAGCCTTGTACAATTTTAACATCAAGGTTATTAAAACTAGCTCTTAAATGCATGTTAGCAGAAATAAAACAATCTGTGAATGAATGGTAGACAAAGCTGAGGAACTTGCACACAAAATCAAACCAGAAAGAACGATATAAAGACAGAAAATATAAGAGAAGTGGAAGATCTCCTTAGGAAGTGAAGTACTTGAATAATATGAATTCTGTCATAAGAGAAAAAAATGTGAAAGGGAGGGGACTTAATTCAAAGAAGTGATTCGGGATGATTTTCATTTCCCAGAGCAAAAGGGCACAAGTTTCCAAATTGAATGGGCCCACTGAGAACAATGTGTGGAAAAACATCCACAAAACGGCACATCATAGCGAAATTTCAGAACAATAGGGATAAAGAGACAGCAGTAAGAACTCCCAGATAGGAAAAAGTAGGTTACTTACAAAGGATCAAGACTCAAAATGACATCTGAGGTCTCAACTGCAGCGGTGAGAGCGGTAAGACCATGTAGCGATTCCTTCACAATGCTGGAAGAAAATGAGTTGTAATTTAAAATTTCATCCTCACTCAAAAAGTAACAATCAAGAAAGAGAGTAAAATAAACATGTTTAGATAGGTCAAGTACAAACAATTGAACTTTCATGTACCTTTTTGTGGGTATCTGCTGAAAGAGAAACAAAGAATACCAGTAGAAGGAAGCGAATAAACAAAGAGTTTGGGGAGCAGTTGACATCAGCAAGATGGCAGAATAGGAAGTCCTAAGCTCTTCTTTCCTCAACAAACACACTGATGCAGCAGGAATTCATGGGCGCATTCCAATTGTGAGGGATCAGAAACCAATCAATGGAAAGTCTCTGGCACCCCAGCGGAACATGACTTCGGACTCACGAAGCTGGTAGGGAGATTCAGAACACCCTAACATGGAGACCCTGCTCTCAGTGTGTCACCACAATAGCAGGAAGAGACCCCCTAGCTCCCAGCCTCACCTCATGGCCCAACTATTCTCAGGGGGCTCCAAGAGAAGTAACGTCTGTCTTGCTGGAATTGGAACTCTTGAGTCCATCATGGACTGGCTGCCCAGGGAAGAATGGAGGTGGTAGATTGTGCCATTGATCCTTATCCCTGCTCAGCACAGCACAAGCAGATGAAAAATCCCGGCTCTCCGTTTCCTCCCATGGAGGAAAAACGTTGATCCATGTGTCCAGTGTCCCAGTTTCCTAGGGGCTTCCCAGAGAACTGCCATTTGTCTTGCTGATCTTGAAGCTCTGATGTGTCCTGCACTGTAAAACCACCAAGAACAGAGGCAGTGGCTTGAGCTATCAATGACATAACTTCTTCCATGTTCCCTTCCAGAATCCCTCATCCCTTTGATCTTATTATGATCATTTTTTTACGTCCTGTCCTGGCTAAAGCCTGCTGCTTTTCACCGACTATATCATGGGCTCTAGGATGATCCCTATAGAAAATTACCAATTGAAAAATTATCGTTGAGAAAATTATCAAACCATGTCATGGAGTTCATTGAAAATTCATCTTCCGTACTCTTAGAGGGTCCTCATTATAATTAAAAATCCTTGTCTTCTTATAGAGTCCCTACCCCAATAGCCAATTACTGTTCCAGAGTTTTTAGATTATGGCATGCTACTTGACTTATGCATTGTGTGCTCCCTCAGGATCTATTTTCTCCATTTCAAAATCTCTCTGTCTCTTCCTTTAAAAAAATGTTTATTTATGTTGAGAGAGAAAGTGCAAGCAGGGGAGGGAAAGTGAGCGAAAGAGAGAGAGAATCCCAAGCAGGCTCCACACTGTCCACCCAGAGCTCGAGCTCACAAACTGTGAGATCATGACCTGAGCCAAAACCAAGGGTCAGATGCTTAACCGACTGAACCACCCGCGTGCCCCTCTTCTTTTTTTTTTGCTTTGCTTTTTTCCCTCTTGCTGTAGAAGAAAGATGTTTTCCTCTCATTTTCAAGGCAAATATCTCCCATCTTTCTTTTCACTCTTTTTCTGGGACCTTACTCCGTCAATTATAACCCTCTCCAAGCAATTCTAGGACTTTATATTCTGGTTTCTTTCGTTCTGTTTACACTTCAAAGCCAATCGAACAGTGTTTATAAGCACATACTCTGGAGAAGAGAATACTTAGATTTGAACCCCAATTCCACTACTTAAGTGTTGCATGAGTTTGAATAAATCACCTAGCCTTTCTGAGGTTCATTTTCCTATCTATAAACAAACAGGATTGTTTCACGGGATCAAGGGAAATAATCCGCCTACAGTGCTTAGCAGAATGCTTGGCATATGGTAAGAACTAAATTGTTAGGTATTATGCTAGAAATTATGATGTCGACCAAAAACATGAAGTTCCTTTTTCCCCTATTCTAGAACAACTCTCCCACTACCATGCTACCTCCCAAGTGACTTTCAAGTTTTTAATTTATTTTTGAGAGAGACAGACAGAGACACAGTGCAAGCAGGGGAGGGGCAGAGAGAGAGGGAGCCACAGAATCAGAAGCAGGCGCCAGGCTCTGAGCTGTCAGCACAGAGCCTGACTCGGGGCTCAAACCCAGGAACCATGAGATAGTGACCTGAGCCGAAAGTCAGACGCTTAACCGACTGAGCTACTCAGGCGCCCCCCAAGTGACTTTTAATCACAAGTCTGGCTGTAAGGAATCCCCACCAACAATTTAATTGGTTTAGCCCATTGCCACCCACCCTTCCTTACTTAACAACAGCTTCCTGTCCTCACTGCTTGACTAACACTGGTCTCCTGATGGGGCAGGATCTTTCTAGTCCTGGTCCAGTGCTCAATCACCTGTATACCATAATACCTCCTGTCAAATAGGTTGGTGGATTCCCCTGGCATGTTTTTCCAATCATACATAGGTTGTCAGAAAAGACAAGATAGGCCTTCAACAACAAAAGTGACATTTAATTTCTCAAGTGTCATTTCTCAAAGTACTATAATCCAATGTTTCTGACCTGATTTCAAATCATTCTCATGCGCTCACCCCCTCCTGTCAATCTTACCACCCTTCATCTACGCTATGCTCTCCTAAGACCTTTGAAAAATAAAATATTTCATAATACTCTACAAAAACTTGAGGATTCTTTTTTAATTTTTATTATTAAAAAACACTTTTTTATAAAGAGAGAGTGGGGTAGGAACAGAGAGAGAAAGAGGGAGAGAGAGAATCTCAAGCAGACTCCAAACTCAGTGCAAGGGCCCCACGCGGAGTTCAATGTTAACACCATTAGACCATGACCTGAGCCCCAATCAAGAGTCAGGGGCTTAACGGACCGAGCCACCGAGGCGCACCTACAAAACACTGCAGATTCTTGAATCAGTAGTCATTATAATATGACTTTTTTGGTGGGATAGCTCTCCATTTGAAACCACTAAACTGCATCAGACTTGGGTCACATGGTCCCTTTCTTTGAAAATTGAGCTGTAGCTCTGCACACAACTGTCTCGAGAAAGTGCTGAAGCCATTCCGCCATTTCAGGGAAGTGGAAGGCCCTGCTTCCAGCAGCAGAGAAATCTAATTTTAAAGGCTAATCAGGAAATCTGGGCAGATGAGTACCAAGGAGAAGGTGATGTTGATCTAGTTGAGCGCGCTGCAGTATTAAAACTTGATGGGAAATCACTGCGCTTCAGGGAACAGGCCCGGCAAAGACTTGGGGAATGACAGTGGGAAGATCAATATTGGAAGAATAAAATAATTGAATTAGCAAATCCTCAGGACAAATAGGCTGATGAGAACAATGGGCAGCACAGCTCCAACTGACTTGCACAAGTTAAGAGGAATTAGGGAAGGAAATGGGCCCAAGTCTTTTGGAGTTAGGCCCGATAATGCTATGGGTGAACGCGAAACGCGCCTTGCTCTAGAAGTGAAATTGACACTGCCATTTCCCGGTGACCGGAGGCTGGTTATCTCAGATCAAAGAGTGGTCCGCAATCTCCATTCAGCCTCCTATAAGGAAAAGAGCAAAGTGTTCATTTCAATTTGTTTGAGACACAAGCTGTGTGACTTGGGCAAGGTATTTAAGTTCGGTTCCCCATCTATAAGAATTCCTGTAAAAAGAATTCCTGTGCTTTAGGGATATTGTACTGCTAAAATGAAATCATGTGTGTACATGCCCAGCACAGTGCCTGGCACATAGTTGGAGCTCAATACATGTTCATTTCCTTGATTTTTTCCTATGGCCAACCCACAATATTTTTTCTTTCGTATTTTTAAAAATTTTTTAATGTTTATTTATTTTGAGAGAGAGACAGTGCCAGCAGGGGAGGGGCAGAGAGAGAGGGAGACACAGAATCAGAAGCAAGCACCAGGCTCTGAGCTGTCAGCACAGAGTCTGATGCGGGGCTCGAACCCAGGAGTGGTGAGATCATGACCTGAGCTAAAGTCGGCCGCTCAACCAACTGAGCCTCTCAGGTGCCCCAATATGTTTGTTTTCTATCACCCTTCTCAGAGTGTAGGGAAAACAAAATAAAAATGATAGAAACTAACAGCGATATTTTGTTTCGTTGTTATAAAAATCAAGAGACTTAGTGAGGAAGTGGAAAGCATTAGCTAAAACAAATTTAAGAATATCGGCGTTTCCACCAGCACTTGGGTGGCTCAGTTGGTTAAGCGTTCATCTCTCAGTCTCAGCTTGGGTCTTGATCTCAGGGTGACGAGTTTGTACCCTGAACTGGGCTCTGTGCTGGGCGTGAAGCCTACTTAAGATAAAAGTTGAAAAATACAAATTATTAGTAATTCCATGATGGGCATTTTTATTATTTTATTTTAAACAAGTTACTACACATTGCATTATTTTTTGTTTTCTTTTTTTTAAGTTTATTTATTTATTTTTGAGAGAGAGAGCAGCTGGGTGAGGGGCAGAGACGCAGAGAATCCCAAGCAGGCTCCGAACGTTCAGCATGGAGCACAATGTGGGACTCAAACTCACCAACTGTGAGATCATGACCTGAGCCGAAACCAAGAATTGGACGCTTAACAC
Source organism: Suricata suricatta (assembly GCF_006229205.1). NCBI lineage: Eukaryota > Metazoa > Chordata > Mammalia > Carnivora > Herpestidae > Suricata > Suricata suricatta. The sequence goes on from NC_043717.1 coordinate 80,606,127, forward strand.
ACTGAGCCACCCTCGTGCCCCTGTTTTTCTTTTTTAATGTTTATTTATTTTTGAGAGAGGGGGAGATACAGAGTGTGAGTGGGGAAAGGGCAGAGAGAGGGAGGGGGGGAGAGAGAGAGAATCCCAAGCAGGCTCTCTGCTGTCAGCACAGAGCCCAATATGGGGCTTGAACTTGAGTTAGAAGATCATGACCTGAGCGTGAATTAAGAGTTGGATACTTAACTGACTGACCTACCCAGCTGCCCCCCACATTGCACTGTTTTTTAAAAATTATTTTTCTGTTATTTTTACATTTTTTATTGAATTATGGTTGACATACAATATTGTATTCATTTCAGATACACAACATGGTTATTTGATACCTTTATACACTGCAAAATGATCATGACAATTGGTCTAGTCACCATCTAATCCAACACAAAGTAACTACAATATTATTGACTATATTTCCTATGCTGTACATTACACCCCCATGACTTATTTATTTTATAGCTGGAAGTTTGACGCTTTTCACCTGTTTTGTTGAGTTCTCTACCCCAACACTGTTTTAAACTAAGATGGCTGAATGTTGGCTGGCCATCCTCTGTTGCAACAGTTCTCATTAAGGGCACATTAAAAGGTGTGATTAAAAAGAAAACAGAGGCGCCTGGGTGGCTCAGTCAGTTAAGCATCTGACTTTGGCTCAGGTCATGATCTCACGGGTTCATGAGTTCAGGCCCCGCATTGGGCTCTGTGCTGACAGCTCAGAGCCTGGAGCCTGCTTCGGGTTCTGTGTCTCCTCCTCTCTCTGCCCCTCCCCCATTCATGCTCTGTGTCTCTCAAAAAACAAAAAACATAAATAAATAAATAGAAAACAGAGTGCCTACCACTTCAGGTACCTTGGAGACCAGAAATTAAATACAGTTTGTAAGAGTAAAGAATTCCTTCATAGAGCATCTACTATCGGCCCCAGCTAGGTGCTTTAGATATCTGTAGTCTTCACCAAAGTCCTGAATGACAGATATTATCATCCATATTTTACCGATGAGGGATCCGAGACTTGGAGACATTATTCAGTCCAATAGCCAACACTCCAACTCAGGTCTCCGTGGCCCTAAATCGTATACCTTTGTCACTGTGCTAGTTTGCCCGGCTAACCAAACAGCAATTTGGTTGGTTGTTAGCCTCTTTCCAGTTATTTTTTCTTTAATATTTTTTTTACTGTTTTTATTTATTTTAGAGAGAGAGAGAGACAGACAGACAGCATGAGCAGGGTACAGTCAGAGAGAGGGAGACACAGAATCTTAAGACAGGCTCCAGGCTCTGAACTGTCAGCACAGAGCCCGACACGGGGCTCGAACCCACGAATTGTGCGATCATGACCTGAGCAGAAGCCAGACACTTAACCAACTGAGCCACCCAGGAGCCCTAGCCTCTCTCCAGTTCTTGAGTTCTGCTGAGCTCAACCTCACTTATTCTGTGCTTTATAACTGGTCTCACACTTTGGAAGGGAGAGTGCCAGATACATTTTTTAGGCAGAGAGAGAGAGAGGTGTTCCTTATTAGCAAATCTAAACTATTCCAGAAACACATTTCAGTAAGAAGGCCTTGTAAAAATATACTATTTACTGACCTCAAAGTGAGCGTTTTTATGCATTGTGGCGAGAATCTCACCTTTCGTGGGAGGGATTTGTGACCCAGTAAATACGATTGAATTTACCAGCCACCCCTGCAATCTTTGCCTAATAATGACCAACTTGCATTTACTCTCAGACAAAGGGAAATAACAATCACCAATGTTTCCTGGGCTCGTATAAGCGTGCAGTATTGTGTTGGGTGCATAAAGTATGTTATTTGTTCCTAATAAAACCCTGTGACATTAATGGATGGGGAAACTGAGGCACAGGGAGGTTATTTAACTTGCCCCAAACCAGACAGCTTGTAAGTGCAAGAGCTAGGATTCCTACTTGGTCTTACTCTAGAGCCCAGACTTTAAGCATTCTGTTTTGCAGAAATTTGGAAAAGGACAGTGACTTGGCCAAGACCACTTGAATAGTAAGTGTCAGACCTACATTTTTTACATAAGTATGTCAAGTTCCAAATCTCACGCTCTTACCACTATAAAGTGAGCAGGTCGCACAAAGGTTCATAGAATAGCTCAAAATGAAAACTCTGGACTTATTACACCAAAATAAAGAGCAATTGGGGCCTCGTTGACAACACTCAGCTAGACATTTTAAATTTTTTAATGTTTTATTTATTTTTGATACAGAGAGAGACAGAGCATGAAAGGGGGAGGGGCAGAGAGAAAAGGAGACACAGAACAGGAAGCAGGCTCCAGGCTCTGAGCTAGCTGTCAGCACAGAGCCTGACGCGGGGCTCGAACCCACAAAAGTGAGATCTGACCTGAGCCGAAGCTGGAGGCTTAACTGACTGAGCCACCCAGGCGCCCCTCAGCTAGACATTTTAAAGCAGGCTTTACTACACTGAGCTTAGACTCTCCTATCCACTAACTCATATTTGTCCTCAACCAAACGAACCTATCCATTTTTAACTTTGGTTTTCTCGGTCCCCTGTTTGACTAACTCCTGGATTTGACTCTCCCTTCATCTTTCATGTCTGTGAGATTTCAACATCTCACCTCTACTGTCAGACCTACTCAAACGGTTCCTGATCATTCCTTAGGGTTAAACACTCCCCAAAGATTATATCCAGTAAGACCTTGATTATCCATAATGGTTGGTTGTAGTACAACACGTATGAGTGTTTGCAATTCAAAATTGCAAATTTTGATTTGTTTCAATTCTTTTTTTCCAATTAAAATTTTTGATTTCTCGGAGATAGAAAATCATTTTTTGTTCTCCCTATACCTGAATCGATGTCACTGGTTTTGGTTTTAAAACTTTTTTTTATAATTTTATTTTTATGTTTAATTCCAGTGTAGTTAAAACAGTGTTATATTAGTTTCTGGTGTACAATATAGTGATTCCATAGTTTTATATATTATTCAGTGCTGGATTTCTTTTAATGTTTGTTTACAATCTTGTTAAAGTGTCCAGGGTGACTTTTTCATTTTAGTAAAAGTAATAAACTGAGCAAAATGAAATTTTTTTATGACTGAGGGTCTTTTCACTGATTTAGGATTACCAGAGCCTCGATGACCTCATTTGCAATATATGAATCGTAAAAGTATTTCACGGGTTGGTGTAAGGATTAAATGAGATAATATATAGGAATAGTACTTAGCCAACAGTACAGTGATCTGCAAATGTACTTTATTATTCTCAATAACCTATGCAGTGCTTTTTTTTTTTAAAAGGTTTTAAGTAATCTCTACACCCAATGTGGGTCTCAAATTTATAAACCTGAGATAAAGAGTCACATGCTCTACCAACTGAGCCAGCTGGGCGCCCCCAAAAGATTGTGAATTAAATGAAAGAGGTAAGTCTCTTTGACTCTTGGACATACCTAACAGCTGTTATTATTGTTGAACTTTTCTGTATTCACTTCTTTTGTAATTGCCTTTTCCTTAAGTGTAGAATGCAGGGGAAACCTGAATATTAAGTAATTTGATTGGTTAATTGAGGTTTTATTGTAAATAGCTGTGTATAGGTGTTGCTGATTATAGATGGATTCGCTTTTGTTGTTTGTGATTTGAATAGTTTTCTAAATATTTTGTCCTGTCTTTGTATCCCTGCTGTATGTAATGACCTTGAGGGGAAAGCCTTTGTCACTAACTTCTTGGTATCTTCCTTTCCACCTAGTTGGGCTCTCGAGCCAAGACACCCCCCCTACGACCCCACTTCCACCCCCCCACCCCCGCTCCCATACACAGGCACACACCAACACACATCCATACCTACAGAGTTAGCCAGAGTGGAGGAAGTGTCCTGATGGTGAGAAACCTGACCATTACAGTTCAACTTGACATACTGTGATCTTGTGATTTGTTGTTTGTGTGTGCGTTGTGTAAATAGCATGTTGGTATTGTGTGTGCATGATGTGTGTTGAGTGTGTATATGTTCTCTAGGTGCGGTGTGTATACTGTTTCTCTGTGTACACTCTGTGTGTACATGTGTTGTGTGTGTGGTGTCTGCTGTATGTGGCATGTGTGTGTTTCAGTGTTGTGTTGGCTTGGTGTTTGTGTGGCATTGGTTATGTGTGGTGTCTGTGCGGTGTGTGTGGATGGTATTGCTGTGGTGGATGTGGTACAATTGGTGTGTGTTGATCTTGTGATGTATCATAAGAAATACGTATTTGGTCTATGCCTTCAGTTTTAGCACAGAGCTTCTAAAATCCTTGGAATTTCCTAAATGGTGAAAGATAAAGGTATTTCTGTTATCTTCATGAGGCGACTTATGGAAAGCATCTGAGTGTGGGGGCCGGTTGCCCAGAGAGCCAACCTTGCATTTAGAGGGTTGGAACTTTCAGTCCCGCCCCCTGACCTCCAGGGAAGAGAGAGGGGCTGGAGGCTGAATGGATCACCAGCGGGCCCATGGTGTAATCCATCATGCCTCGCTAATGAGGCCTCCAGGAAAGCCCAAACGGACTGGGTTGGAGAGCTTCCGGGTCGGTGAGAGCTTCCGGGTTGGCCAGCACATGGAGATTTGGGGAGAACCGAGCGCTTGGGGAGAGAATGGAGGTTTCCGGCCCCTTCCCCATACCTCACCCACGTGATTCTTTCTTCTGGCTGTTCCTGAGTTACATCCCATTATCTTGCAACCGCTTATCCGGTAAGCGAAATGTTTCTCTAGTTCTGTGAGCAAATTCATGGAGCTCTAGCTCATTAATAGAACCCAAAGAGGTGGCGGTTGCAACCTCTGATCTATAGTCGGTGAGGCAGAAGCGCAGGTAACAAACCTGGGTTTGCAACTTGACATCAGAAACGTGTGCGGTTGGGGAGTAGTCTCCAGGGATGAGCCCTTAACCGTGGGATCTGATGCTCTCTCTGGGTCGACAGTGTCAGGGTCAAACTGAGTTGTAGCATATTAGCCGGTGTCTGGGGCACTGCTGGTGAGTGGGGTGGGGGAAACTGCCTCCCACCCCGTCTGAACTGGAAGTGGATGGGGCACGTAAAGACGCGCTTCCATGTGCTTTGGTTTTCTGTCTCACACCTAGACCGCAAGCTGTCTGGGAACAGGAGCAATGTCTTTACCTTTCCTGTAACATTTTGCACAGCTCCAAAACTAGGTCAGTTGCTTAATAAATACCGGTCAAGTATTCATTTGGCACGGAATGTTGTTGTGGTATAATAATTGTTTTTCTATATACACCACACCTTCCTGTTTGAAAGATCTCAGAGGGAGAGTTTAAAGTTGGTGTTTTAAATATAGGCCCAGAGCTTCATACTTCAAGAATGGGCAGAAATTGGGGCGCCTCGGTAGCTCAGTCGGTTAAGCATCCGACTTCGCCTCAGGTCATGATCTTGCAGTCTGTGAGTTTGAGCCCCGCATCTGACTCTGTACTGACAGCTCTGAGCCCTAATCCTGCTTCGAATTCTGGGTCTCCCCGTCTCTCTGCCTCTCCCTGCTCATGCTCTGTCTCTCTCTCAAAAATAAATACATCTTTTTAAAAAAAGAATAGGCAGAAATTGCCCCCATTTCATACCTTTGGGGCCAAAGGTCGGCAAGTCATTCCTGAAAGATACATATGTGGCATGAAAAATCTTGCCAAGTGAGGAAAGGGCATGACGGGGGTGGGGCACTTGCATGTGTGTATAAGGGGGGGTTGTTAAGGATAGCGTTAGCCAGTAACTGACATTCACAAAGAGCTGTTGGTGTGTTACCTTAGCTTCATTCCGAATACCGCTCTAGAGCCCGAGCTAAGAAAAAACACCACTGGTAGTTGGGCTTGGATGTATGCCTGAAGCTCACTGGCCAAATGGCTCAATGGTCTGTGGCTTGTTGTCCCAAGAGTAGTAAATCACCCCACAGAGGAGCCAGAGCTGGAGCCCCAAGGGGCTGCCTCAGGCATGATGCCTAAAATGAACAAAGCCATTAAACTTCCAGAGTTGGCCTTTCATTGTTTCCTAGGGTTTCTTCGCCATCTCCTGTATCAGATTCATCTAGGTAAGAGGGTGAAGCCTGCTTGGAATTCAGATTCTTGGGCCCCACTCAAGATTCTGAATCAGAATCATTGGAAGAGGGACCAGAAATCAGACTTTTTTTTTTTTGGAAGATGCTCCAAATGGGTCCAGTTTAAGAACGAGCTATCCAGAACACTCCGTTCACAGAATTCATTGTTATTCTGTTGCTTTCCTGCATTTGTGCATTCTCTTCTCTATGTTTAGAATTCCCTCTCCCTTTCCCATCATTCATTAAGATCTGGTAGAAATGTCATCAGGATTTCAGGAGGCAGTTTGAGAACTATAAATAAAAGTGAAATGAAATATGCATTGAAATTAGATTCCATTGCAAAGAATCTCAAGTATTTAATGGTAATTCATCCCTTTCACCAATGAAGAACCTGATTTGGGGAAGATAAGCCCCAGGGGCTTTAGAGTCAGAAATGCCCAGAATTCAAGCCAACTTTTGTTGCTTTTGGTCTTTGTGACCTTTGAGAATTGCTTAATCTTTCTGTTTTCTTGTTTATAATGTTGGGATAATAGTGGTGCCAATCTCATATGATTGTCAGGAGGATGAAATAAAAAGACACGTATAAAACCCTTCTCTTAGTATCTGTCTACATAATACATTTTCAATCAATAGTAGCTGTTATTATGTCTATAATTACTGCTCAGACTTTAATGTCTCGATAACCCCAGGGGCCATTAAGTTTGTAGGGCTGTTTGTCTCTGTAGCAAATGGCTCTAGGCTGTGTGTGTACACGCACATTTAATAATTTTGCTATCCACTATTTCTTTTATTACGATCAGTCTCCAACATGTCCTCCCCCTTCCTTTTAATTTGCGGCTTATAATCTATTGTGAGATGGAATACCAGATAAGCAAACTTTGAGTTCGTGCATCCACTCATTAAGTAAAGACATTGGTTAGAAAATTCTGGATGATACAAAATCTGAACTCCATGTAAGTGAAGTGTTTCATTTTCTTCTTCCCCATTATAAATTTGCTGCATGTTGTAGCAACCCTGTCCATATTTTAGTATCTTTTTTATAAAAATAGATTACTCAGATTTTAAAAGTACATTTCTGGATTTGTTTCTCTCTTGTGAGAACAATTCTTTCCATCAGAATACTTATTATGGGGCGCCTGGGTGGCTCAGTCTGTTGAGTGTCTGACTCTTGATTTCAGCTCAGGTCATGATCCCAGGGTCATGGGCTCAAGGCCCACATTGGGCTCTACGCTGAGCATGGAGCCTGCTTGAGATTCTCTCTCTCTCTCTCTCTCTCTTCCCCTCTCCCCAGCTTGCGTTTTCTCTTTCTCCATAATAAAATAAAGTTATTTAAAAAATTAAACCAAAAAACCAAAGTACTCATTATCATTTATTATTATCATATATTATTATCATTATTATCATCATTTTACAAAGGATATGCAGGGTCAACATAATTCAAAACCTTCTCTAAGACATTATATTTTCAAGAGAAAAGATTAGTCAGATTGTGTTTTAGGTAACTGTCAGTGACAAAAACATCTAACAAATGTCATTTTCCCCAGCAACTCAGACATATGGACTTGGCTGCGAACACCTGTATAAATCAAGTAGAGAAATGATTCTTTACAACATGTTGGTGACTGAACTGCGCTTTAGCCATGCTGAAAGGGAATTGCGACCCACTTTTTCTACCAATAAACCCATATGGAAATCTACTAGATCCTTCTTTGCCTTGGGATGGTAAATTGAAGCACACCCTTTATAAGGAGACAGCCCCCATTCAAAGATAGGAACTCATTGTTATCAAAGTGGATATTTTTGACCGGTCGTCTGTATGCACTCATGGATATTGAAGACAAACTATTTCCCTACATTTTGAGACTTAGAGGTTATATATGATCTTGCCTGAGATCATACATTTACTTTGGTTGAATGTTTAATATTTAGTTACCATTGGTATTTTCCTTTTAATGACTATCTCTTAAGATGCTATGCCCTGTTTCTATTGGGCATTGATATTCACTCCTCTAACTCACTTTTTAGTACTTTTATTCTCACAATGATAGTTTGATTACAAAAATCACATTTTGGTAAATAATCACTTGTTTCCTTCTAGTTTTACTATGTATTTGTTGTTTTATATTTTATTTTTTACTTTACCTATTACATAGTTCAATGTTGTGAAATGGTATCGGGTTCTAACATAATAATGTTTTCCAAATAGTCACTTGTATCAGGAAATTTTTTGAAGAATCCATTTTACTCTTATTTGAAGTAATGTATTTACTTTATTCTTTCTTTTTAATGATTTTTTAATGTTTATTTTTGAGACAGAGCATAAGCATGGGAAGGGCAGGGAGAGAGGGAGACACAATCCGAAGCAGGCTCCAGGCTCTGAGCTGTCAGCACAGAGCCCAACGTGGGGCTCAAACTCATGAACCATGAGATCATGACGGGAGCCAAAGTCGGACGCTCAACTAACTGAGCCCCACAGGCTCCCCGTAAGAACATTTTCAGGACATACTACCTATTGGAGATATTATCATGTGTCATTGATGAGATGGCATAATTTTTTGTGTGTTTTTTATTTATTTTTGAGAGACAGAGAGAGAGAGCGCGAGCAGGAGAGGGGCAGAGAGAGAAAGAGACACAGAATCCAAAACAGGCTCCAGGCTCTGAGCTGTCAGCACAGAGCCTGACATGGGGCTCGAACTCCCAAACTGTGCGATCGATCATGATCTGAGCTGAAGTTGGACACTTAACTGAGCCACCCAGACGCCCCATGTATTTATTTTGTTCTATATTATTTTATATTAAAATATTTTAAGGCTTTCTATTCTCTTCTATTGATCAGACATTTTACTTACAATAGTGTTACAATTTTGATTACTTAGATTTGTGATGTGTATCTATCTGATAGAGCAAGCCTTTCCTTCAAACTTTCTCCAAATTTTCCATTGCCCTTTTATTCATTGTTATGAATATTGGTACCAATTTATCAACTCTCAATAAATGATTTTCATATTTGATTGGAATTAATTTACATATATACATTCGTTTGGGGACAATGAACAAATTCACAATGTTGGGTACAGAAACTGTGAGTCTCGAGGGGCCTGGGTGGCACAGTCAGTTGAGCGTCCAACTCTTGGTTTCTGCTCAGGTCATGATCTCACAGTTTGTGAGTTCGAGCCCCTCATCGGGCTCAGTGCTGACAGCTCAGAGTCTGGAGCCTGCTTGGGATTCTGTTTCTCCTTCTTTCTGTCCCTCCCTTGCTTGTGCTCTCTCTCAAAAATAAATAAATAAACTTAAAAAAATAAACTGTAAGTCTCAATGTATTTGTCTGCTATTATGTATATAATTATGTACTTGAAAAAAAATCTGGCCACCCCCCAGAAGGTCTGGCCAAGTTAACTGAACTCTATTCCGCTTGAAATTTATTTTCTTGGATTTTTAGGCATATAATCCTATCATTCACAAGGAAAGGTAATTTTGGATCTTTTTCCTTTTTTCCTATATCTCATTTCTTCTTATTTCTTCCTATTTATTTTTTAAATTTTTTATTTTTAAAATGTTTATTGTTGAGAGAGAGCGAGCAAGAGTGAGCAAGCAGGGGAGGGGCAGAGAAAGAGGGAGATAGAGCATCTGAGGCAGGCTCTGTGCTGACAACAGAGAGCCCGATGTGAAGCTGGAACTCATGAATTGTGAGATCATGACCTGAGCTGAAGTCAGACACTTAACTGAGCGACCCAAGCGCCCTGGCATTTCTTTTTATGATCTCAATTTCTGCATTTCTAAAATGGAGATAAAATAGTACTTAATGGCTAAGATTACTATGAAAATCAAAGGGGTAAGTCTTCTAAAACAAATAACACCATTGTTTTACAAATGGTAAATCCTCTGTAAATGTTCTTACTGATATTGCTACATATTTTGGCAACTTGGGGAAAAATATTGAAAACACTGTGATAATCACTTGTGGGGATGTTTACAATATATGAATCACATCATATTAAGGAACTATGCCTCTACACCTAGTTTATTTAAAAATTTCAGAATCAGTAATAGAACTTTAATTTTATCAACTACTTTATTTTTCCATCTGATATTTATCTGTTTTTTTCTCATTTTCCTTTTTAATTTAATGGGTTATATTAATAGATTTCCTAATGTTGAAAAATCTTTGGGATCTACATTGCCCCGGCTTGTCATGGTACGTTTTGTTTTTAATATACCGATAGATTTGTTTTATCATTATTTTAATTAGAACTCATCTATATTATGAGTGAGATTTATCTCTTGCTTGCTATTCTTTGAGCTATTTCTCTCAGATTTCAGTATCCGGGTTATGTTCTATTCAAAAAATTATGTGGGAAGCTGTCTGTATTTTTCTGTGCTTTGAAACAATTCATGTAAATTGCAAAATATTTGTCTTTGTGTCATTTCAAAGAACATTGGTATATTTCCACAGAATAGTTATACTTTCCTTTTGAAAAGTAAGTCAGATTATATATATTCCTTTTCACTCTAAAACTTCTTGATCTTGGGGGCGTCTGGGCAGCTCAGTCAATTAAGCGTCTGATTCTCGCTTCCAACTCTGGTCATGATCTCACAGATGGTGAGTTCTAGTTCCACATCGGGCTCATGCAGACACTGCTTGGGATTCTCTCTGTCCTCTCTCTTGCTCGCTCTGGCTCTTGCTCTTTCTCTCTCTCAAAATATAGAAACTTAAAAAAAATACCGAAGACGTGCTCAGGCTCACTGGGAAAGAAGCAGGTGAGACTCTAGCTTTGGTTCTCCCAGTGTGCCACACTCCTTCCCTGCGCAGGATAACTATACTTGTGACCTTCACCCATAATGCATCTTGCCCCTCTCTCCCTCAACTGCTCACCTTCTCTTCCTTCACGTCTCATGCGACATCCTGAGAGTTATTCTCTCAAAGTGGGTCACCCAGTTTGTCTCCATCCTATCATCCTCTTTACTTCCTTCATAGTATTAATAGTATTTACAATGATTTCTTTTGTTTATTTCCATGTTTACTTATTCATTCGCTCCATCATTGATTAATTGTCCATCTCCCCAACCCCCATGGGAGTTTGAGATCCAGATCTAGATATTCAATTAGGTTTTTCTCATCATTGGTCTCTTCTAATACCCCTTTTTACCATTTGCATTCAAATGTTCTAATTATATGCTTTGGGGGGAGGGTCTGTATTTCATTCGATTCGGTGAGCAATGGCAGTCCCCTTAAGGTAAGGACAGCTTTTGCTTAACTTATGCATTTAGCTTCATTACTTGGTGGGCTGGAATATGTAATCAAGTATTTACTTTTTTTTTTTTTTTAAGAAGGGCTTCTGGTTGGTGCATTTTTTTCAGGCTGTTTCATATCTGATATAAATAAATGATAACTCATGTAGGTATAAAACTCTTGAGGCTGAATGTTTCTTCTGTAGAATCCTGTATATACTGTACAATTATTAACAGAGAATTATTAACAGAGAATTCTGTATATGTTGTACGATTATTACCAATGTCTTTGAGTACATCCAGGAAGATGTGTGAAGTCTGAAACGTCTGATTTTTATTTCTATGTAGAAAATCTTGCCCCAACCCATGCAATGCCTCAAATTTGGAGGATCTTTTTAATGATTAATGAATTTAAATCAAATATTTGTGAGAATGCGTTTCGCTGTAGGTCTTCTTTTTCTCAAAACAGTATTTCTGCTGTATTAAATCCTGAGAATTTTGTACTCTGATATTCAGTTCAGAAAAGTTTCCAATTATTATAGCTTTTGTGATTATATCTGTTCCATTTATTCTAGTCTTTTGCTTAGGAAACACCAGTTATCTGTGGTAGAATCTTTTTTTTACTTTTCTCATTGTTTTTGTCTGTCTTTTCCTTGCTGATTTTGTTTCTTAATTTGCCCTCCATTTCATTAATTTCAAAAAAAATTTTTAATGGTTTTTAATTTTATTTTTGAGAGACACACAGAGCATGAGTGTGGGAGGGGCAAAAAGAGGGAGACACAGAATCCAAAGCAGGCTCTGTGTCAGCACAGAGCCTGACACGGGACTCGAACTCACAAACTGTGAGATCATAACCTGAGCCAAAGTCTGACGCTTAACCATCTAAGCCACACAGACACCCCCATTTCATTAATTTTTAAACCCTTCCTTAACCCTTCCTTTTGGTTCTGTTTTCTGCTTGTAGAGTGTGTTTTATTCAAGGTGTGCTATTTTAGTTTCTTCAGAATCGTTTTCCTATACAGCTTCTTTTTAGCCCATCTAGATGCCTTTGCATAGTGGTCTCTTAGCCTTTCTCATTTTTCTGTTCTTATTTCATAAAGATCATGTCATGTTGATTTCTATATAGAATGCTAAGAATTTTAATTGTTAAAAAAAAAGTTTCCTAGAACAAATAATTGTCAGAATCTGCCCCTTCACTAAATCTTCAAAACCTCACCTTTCCTCGGGCACCTCAGTCAGTGAAGCATCCGACTCTTGGTTTCCGTTCAGGTCACGATCTTAAGGTTTGTGAGTTCAAGCTGACAGTGGGGAGCCCACTTGGGATTCTCTCTCTCCCTCTCTCTGCGCCTCCCCCACTGGCTCTCTCTGTCTGTCTCTGTCTCTGTCTCTCTCTCTCTCTCTCTCAAAAATAAACTTAAAAAAAAGCTTGACCTTTGCTTTGTTCTGCAAAACCACTTCGTCGGCCCTATATTAATTATTTATTTTCCTTACCTGAGGACGAGGAGCTCTCCAGTCCGCCCCAGTATTGGAGATATTACGTAGGCAACTCTCTTTTCCCGTTTTCCAGCTTACGCTGAGATAGAACCTTATTCTCAGATTGCTATTTGTATTTTCCTGGCCCAGTTGAAAGTGCTAGTGCACATTTATCTACTCCAGGGTTTCTCAACCTTGGCACTGTTGACACTTTGGGCCAGATTGCTTGTTTATTTTGGGGGCTCTCCTGTATATTGTAGGATTTTAGCGGCATCCCTGGCCTCTACCCACAAGATGCCAGTGTGACCATTAAAATGGTGTGTCCTTTCTTAATGTGACCACCAAAGATGTCTTTAGTCCTTCACTAATGTCCTCTCGGGGGCCCAAGTCACCCCTGGTTTGAGAACCATTTTCCTGAGCAGACTTTGTTAGATTGATCTGGGATCACGTCCATGTTTTTGTTTTGTCTCCATGCTCATTTCTGACATTGAACTAAAGGAGAAGATGATAACCTCTACGTTCCAGAATCTACCAGTGCCTGTGACTTTTCCATCTCTTCCTCCAGCTATAGCCTTTTAGTTCCTGGGACTCTTCACAGCTGCCAAGGATGGTTGTCTAGGTTGTGCTCTGAACAAGGGCGTCTGGTTTATCGGGGGATGTGATGCAGCATATATTTCATTCTCCTAGGCGTGCGGGCGTCACACTGCATCCGCCAAGGGGGAGCATCTTTTTAAAAGTCAAACAAAGCGAGGGGCACCTGGGCGGCTCCATTGGTTAAGTGACCCACTTTGCCTCATGTCATGATCTCCCAGTTCCTGAATTTGAGCCCCAAGTTGGCCTCTGTGCTGACAGCTCAGAGCCTGGAGCCTGTTTCAGATTCTGTGTCTCCCTCTCTCTCTGCCCTCTCCGCCTCCCCTGTCCTACTCTCACTCTGTCTCTCACTCTCTCTCTCTCTCTCTCTCTCTCTCTCTCCCTTTATTAAAAGTAAATGAGCATTAAAATTTTTTTAAAGTAACATAAAATCAAACAAAGGAGACTCTTAACAATAGAGACTAAACTGAGGGCTGCAGGAGGGTGGGGGGATGGGCTAGATGGGGGATGGGCACTGAGGAGGGCACTTGTTGGGATGAGGACCAGGTGTGTGTAAGTGATGAATCACTAAATTCTCCTCCCGAAACCAATATTGCACAGCATGTTAACCAACTAAAAAGATAAGAAATCAAATCAAATCAAACAAAGCTCATGAACTTGGGTCTATTCCTTGTGGATTTTCTGCCACACTGTTTTCTTGCATTACAGGCCCTGGATGTATTACAAAGGTAAAAACTGATACAAGAGTATAATAGTATTTTGGTCTCCCCACAAAAATTACCTGCATTGCATTGGTTTAGCTGCCTGTTTTTCTGAGTTGTACATGTCCTGGGGCCAGACATGTGGGAGGGGTGACATCTCTCCTCAGTGCCAGAGCAAAACAGGTGTTCTTCATTTCTACTTGCAAAGCATATGCCGCCTTCTAATTGTGGTCATCAATTTCATTCTCGGTGTCCTCTAATTAAAGAAAAACCGTTCCACGTTCTGGCAATTACGTGACTGCGAGTCATGTCTTTTTCTTTTGGCCTTGTGACTTTTTTCTTGTCTCTCTCCTCCCACCACCACGCCCCATCGTTAGAGGTATTATTGCAAAGTGCGTGAGTGTGAAACAGGAACTGCTAGCAAGCGTCATGTGACACCTGAAGTTCTGCATCAGACTTTCAACTTGGAAGACGGTTAAACTTCCCATCAAACACATACTTTTGAAATATTTATTCTGGGGAGAGGGACATTAAAAAGATGGGGACATGATCCCTGCCTTTGCGGAGTTTGTAATCCCACAGGGGCAAGATAAGCATACAAGGGGAAGGAAAAAGTCAAAGTAAGATAAATGTCATCAGAGGATTATAGGCAGGATACTCTGAGGTTTAAAGGAGGAGGAGTGTTGTCCATCTCGATCAGGAAATGCTTCCCAGAAGAGATAATATTTGACCTGATTTTTAAAAGATGAATAGTGGCACCTTAACAGGAAAATAGGCATTATAGGCAGGACTAACAGCATGGAAATGAGCTTAATATGTTGGCCCCTGCCTCTCCCTTCTCTGCTTAGCTAGAGGCACAGAGAGCTTTCTGCCTGCAAACTTAGACCCACCTATTTTTCGAAACCAAACGTGACCAGCCAGGCATATGTTTTCCTGCTCATATCCATTATTTTCATGGCTAATATCGGCTATCAACAGCTGTGATAACTCCTGGGTGCCTGAGCTGCAGCTTTGCCGCACACTATTATCTTTGTCTAAATCCCTATCCTATGACTTCTGTCTCGATTCCCTCATTTGTACATCAGGCCTCTTCTGAACCCCTAGACTGATTGAGAGGGTTCTAGATTTCTTAAAGGGTCCCAGACTCTTTTGATAGCTCCATTTTGTTTGAGGCTAGATCCTGACACCCCTCTCACTTTATACTAGCTATCATTTTTCTCCTACTGGATAAAAATAGAACTAAAATGGGGCTACCTGATCCTGAGCATTGTTAGAACATATGAAGTCTCACTGTGCTGTGATAAATCTCTTTGGCTAGTCATAGCAGTCTATATCAAGCCCAAGTTTACCCATCTTTTAAAAAAAATGTTTATTTATTTTAAATGTTTTTAAAATGTTTATTTTTGAGAGAGAGCGAGCAGGGGAGGGGTAGAGAGAGAGGAGAGAGAAGGAATCCTAAGCAGGCTCCATGCTGTCACGCAGAGCCCCATGTGGGGCTCGAACTCACGAACCACAAGATCATGACCTGAGCTGAAGATGGACGACGTTCGGACGACTCAGCCACCCAGGTGTCCCTACCCATCTTTTTTTATACTGGGTCTTATACAGCAGAGCACGTAATTTACTTCTTTATTTTCCCCTTGGAGCTAGTCTTTCAGTAGGCTAAATCCTGTTAACTTCATTATGACCCTTCTTAGACAACTCAAAAAAATATTTATTTTGAGAGAGAGAGAGAGAACTAGCAACGGAGGTACACAGAAAGAGGGAGAGAGAATCCCAAGTAGGCTCCTCACTGTCACTGCAGCACCCAACGCAGGGCCCGAACTCACAAACTGTGAGATCATGAGCTAAGCCAAAATCAAGAGTTGGACGCTTACCCAACTGGACTACCCATGCGCCCCTCATTATGACCCTTCTTAAGCTGTCTGGCATAGGTTGTCCTGCTAGAACATAGGAAAGACGGGACACCAAAGGATTGTTTTTTCCACCTTTCCCTAAGTGTGGACTCAGGACAAAAACTCAGCTATTTTTTTGTCGACGGACTTTGTAGTATGTAGAATAGACCCATCTACCATTCTGTTTCTAAATGCGGTTCAGACAGAAGAACCTAAAGTGATTACAATGGAAAGCTTGATAATAAAATATTGAACCAAATTCTATTTACTTATTTATCAGCTTCAGACTGAAATTTTGTGAATATTTTACTGAAATTTTCAAACATCCACAAAAATAGAATAGTATAACCACCCCTCATACACCTCATTTAGCTTCAACAATTATCAAATCATGACTGATCTTATGTCATCTATACCCCAACCACACAGTTACCCTTATTTTAAAGCGAATTCAGATATAATAGTATTTAATTTGAAAATATTTGGAGACATTAAAAAATAAAAAAAAGTTTTAACATTAATTTATTTTTGAGAGAGAGAGAGACACAGAGTGTGAGTTCGGGGAGAGGCAGAGAGAGAGGGAGACACAGAATCTGAAGCGGGCTCCAGGCTCTGAGCTGTCAGCACAGAGCCCAAAGCGGGGCTCGAACCCACGGACTGTGAGATCATGACCTGAGCCAAAGCTGGCTGCTTAATCCACTGAGCCACCAGGCACCCCTGAAAATATTTGAGGACATTTAAAACTATCCCTTTAAAGTATTATTTTAGGGATGCCGGGGTGGCTCGGTTGGTTGAGCATCATGGGTTTGAGCCCCATGTTGGGCTTTGTGCTGACAGCAAGAGCCCACTTCAGATTCTGTCTCCTTTTCTCTGCCCCTCCCCCCTCAAAATAAGTAAATAAATAAACATTAAAAAATTAAATATTATTTAAAAATTATTTCTAAAAATAAATGAGAATTCTTTAATATCCTCAAACATCCATTCCTTAATAGTTACCTTTTTATAGTTTAAATAGGAATCTGAATCTAATCTCTAGACTCTCAGATAACGAATTTTTCTTTGTAAACTTTTTTTGAGGAAATCCCTTTTTGTCTATGGAAGTTTCCACAGTTGGGTCTTACTGTCGGCATCCCCTTGCTGTCATGACCATACTTCTTTGTCCTTCGTATTTTCTATCGATTGCACATTCGATGTATAGGCTTGATCAGATACATTTCAAATTTTTACTGATTTACTTTGTTTTGGCAAGACTGTACCCTCACGAGCACCGGATATCTGTTTGTCCATTTGTGTGTGTGATCTTGGCAGCCATTGACAACTGTTGTGCAGACCCAACAACACAGTAGCATTTTGTAAATGGTGATATTCTCATCGTACTTTCTTCATTTATTAGCTGAGATATTTTCACAAAGACACACTCTCCCTAATCGATCATGAGTTCTCATGAGGTATGGGTCATCTAGGAAAAGTAAGAGAAATGATTATTTCTCCTCATTTACCAGTTTTCAGAATCATGGATTTCTTCTCTTCACATCTTCCAAAAGTGAGTCATGATTCTTTTAGTATCATTATAAAGTTATAGATGCCAACATATTTAAAATATTTAAAGTATTTAAATTTATTATAACTTGAACCTTTTTATAATACTTTTTTTAAAGATTATTTATTTTCAGCCCCCCAGGCATGCCTAAATTACTATGTTTTAAAGTCACTTGGAATTCTTCCTCCTTTTGAACTTATGTCATCAATTGGATACATGGCTGGGTTTATTTGTTTCATTGCTTTCTTTTTTCTTTTAACTTTTTAAATGTTTATTTATTTATTTTGAGAGAGAGAGTGCTTAGGAGGGGCAGAGAGAGAGAGAGAATCCCAAGTGGGCTCTGCACGATCAGCGCAGAGCCCAGGGTGGGGCTTGAACCCACGAACTGTGAGATCATGACCTGAACTGAAATCAAGAGTCAGACACGGACCAACTGAGCTGCCCAGGCGCTCTCACATTGTTATCTATTTTTTAGGGATGGCTTTTCTAAATGGAAGTCTGTTTTATAATAATATAAAATATTTACATGCTTTTGGAGTCAAAGCTACAAAATAAGGTATATTCAGAAATAAGGTATAATTTCATAAGTAAATCTATGAAGAAGCCTAGTGTCTATCATCACTCATTTCATTTCTCCCTAGGCCCTCCCTTTTCTTATTGGTAACCATTATGTTACTATTTTATAATTTATCCTTTCATTTTTAATAAAGCAAATGCATTTTAGCTCAATAATAAATAATATGCAGCCTTTTCTCTATCTTACTACTTTTTCTTTCACAATATATCTTGATGATTACTTGGTAAAAGGATGTACAGATGTTTTTCATCAAGATTTAAAACTGCATGGTGTGTGGCACATAATGTATCCATTTTGTAGATGTACCATTGTGTGTTTCATTCAGTCTCCTATTGGAATATGTGGGTGATTTTCTGGTCTCTCACTGTTAGAAATTGTGCTGTAGTAAATATTATTGTGCGTACATTTTCCCATATTTTTGCCAGTGTATCATTGAGATCAATACCTACAAACAAGATTGCTAGATCAAAAGCTAAATACATATGGTAATTTCCCTATGTAATCCCAAATTTCCCTCCACTGACTGGATAGTACTTGGTGATCTCCGCATTAATGATTTACATGTTTCTCTCCCCATGGCCTCACCAACAAAAAGCATATTGTTAAACCTGGGGGTTTGTCTCTAGCCAGTAGGTGAAAATGGTATCTTAGCCCAGTTTTAATTTGAATTTGAATGTTGAGGCTGAAATTTAAAATCCAGCTTTATTCCAAGGGTACGTGAATGGCTCAGTCGGTTCTGCATCTGACTCTTGAACTTCGTCTTAAGTCACGATTTCACAGTTCATGAGTTCAAGCCCCACATTAGGCTCTGCGCTCACAGAGCGGAGCCTACTGGTGATTCTGTGTCTGTCTCTCCCTGCCCCTCCCCCACTTGCTCTCTATCTCTCTCTCAAAATAAATAAACTTTAAAGAAATCCAACTTTATTCCATAGGATGTGTGCGTTGGATGTGTATCTATTTTATACTGGGTGTAGTTCTGTGCATAAAGAGTCAGAGATGAATTAGACCCAGTCATTGCTTTCAAGAAATACACAGTCCAAGGGGAAAAACATAAAATCAACTATATCAGTAGAGCGTGATGAATTCTACAATAAAGGTATGCACAGAGTATTATGGGACTATAAAAGAAGAAAACAGAGGGGGAGGAAAAAACGAAGCTAGGTGAGTGACAAGTGTTTAGGAAACTGTAAGGTGGAGAGATGCCCAAAATTAGGTGACTCTTAGGAAAGCAGCTGAATTTAGGAGAGTCATAAACAGAAATGCACTATGAAATCTTCGTTCCAGTGCCCACATTTCTGAAGACTATTAATTGTGACTTTGGGAAGTAATTTGTTGGGGCGCCTGGGTGGCTCAGTCAGTTGAGCATCCGGCTTCAGCTCAGGTCATGAACTCATGGTTCATGGGTTCGAGCCCCGCATCAGGCTCTGTGCTGATATCTAGCTCACAACCTGGAGCCTGTTTTCAGATTCTGTGTCTCCCTCTCTCTCTCTGACCCTCCCCTACTCGCACTGACTCTGTCTCTAAAAAAAAAAAAAATAAGTTAAAAAAAAAAAGAAAGGATTCTAGAGGTGAAGCTTGGGTCAGGTGAAGAAGAGTTAGAGATACCGGGAGGAAGGTAACCAATTTAACATGTGTCCAGAATGGCTTGGAATATGACAGGAACTCCTAGAGATGTGGTTGCCCATAAAGTCAGTAAAAAATGTCACTCAAAATTGAAAATATTATTATTTGGGAAACAGAAGAGCTAGCACACATTCTCAGGGGTCAGTTGTTCAAGTTGCAAGATCTAAGATTGTTATGGGCAGATCCGCCATGATAAAAAGCTTCAGCAGCCGTAAAATTCTGGAGCACAAAATGGTCCTTGCAGAAGCGATCCCATAGTTAGCAGGTCATCACACCTTTTTTAAAGGTGACATACCTCTAAGGACAGCGAAGTGTACTAAATGCCCTTCATCTCTAGAGAAAGACATTTGAACTCATCATTTACGGAAACAGTCCCAGTGCACCAAGCCGAACTTTATTTCAGTAATGAAAGGATATAATTAGTGAGATGGTAGTTTCATTTTCCAGCTGGGACAGCTTTCTATAGTCTGGGTAAATGTAAAGCTTCTTTGAAATGTGTTCTTTGCGAATAAAATCCCCCAAAAACCTTTCAGGGACCCTCATTTATACAGCTACAAAATAATCTTTTTAAAATAGGTGACCCATTTTTTTTTCCCAGGAAATGTTCATAAGCAAATATATAAGACTTGACTGAAGTTGAGTGGGAAAAGTTTTGTTTGATTCTGCACAGGAGACCAGAACAGACATTAGCTTAAATATTCACAAAGAAATGTCAGCTCGTAGATCAGGTGCACACTGGGAATTCTGTGGAGGTAAAATCTGCATACATCATTTATGGGGATGGGGAGAGATCCACAGTTTTGCCTAGAAAATTCTCAATAATATTTGTTTCATAGCCAGATCCATATTCTTTCTATGGAAAAAAAATGAATGAACAATGGCTATTCTGAGCTCTAGTTTTTGTTGTCCTGTCACTTGGGAGATGATTACTGCCTTCCCCCCCCCCCACAGTGAAAAGTTGGAATGGTGGGCGCATAGGTGGCTCAGTCGGTTAAGCGTCTGACTTCGGCTCAGTTCATGATCTTATGGTCTATGAGTTCAAGCCCCGCATTGGGCTCTGTGCTGACAGTTTAGAGCCTGGAGCCTGCTTTGGATTCTGTGTCTCCCTCTCTCTCTCTGCCCCTTCCCTGCTCATGCTCTGTCTCTCTGTCAAGAATAAATAAATATTAAAAAAATTAAAAGTTGGAATGGAAATGAGTCTAGAGCATACTCAGGAGATAAAGCTTCTTCACATTGCACAGGTATCCAACTTGTCCATGAGGGTAGACATGCTAGAAAGACTCACTTTTATTTTGGACACTGTGTTTGAGCCAAACAGAACAAAGATCATTAAGCACAGTGCATTGGGAAAGCACACTGGCAATTCTGGATCATTGGCCCCGCTTCTCTCTGACCTGCTTTGGAGGCCTGCATCTATTGACAGGCTTAACCTCGAGGTTCAGGCTTACCACAGCGCCCGAGGAGGTGATGGGGGCATGAAGGAATTGAAAAGCTTCCATGAAGGGGGCAGAGTGAGGAGAAGTCCATTTTGAGCAGAGCTTGAAACTCCTGTGTCTCGTGATGCAATGCTCAGGGGTTGATAATAATCACAGTTCTCCTTCTGTGTTTCTTTCACTTTCCTGAATCTCCAACATTGTCAGCATGACCCAACTCTATGAGACCTTGGGCTGGTCACTTAATTTTAAAAAATGTGCAGATAATAATAATTTTTTTATGGAATGGCTTTATTGAGAATGTAATCCATATATCGTATAATTTGCCTATTTAATGTGTACAATTCGGGGCGCCTGGGTGGCTCAGCCAGTGAAGCATCCAACTCTTGATCTCGGCTCAGGTTTTGATCTCATGGTTGTGAGTTCAAGCCCCATGTTGGGCTCTACACTGAGCATGAAGCCTACTTTTAAAAAAGAATAAAAATAAACAATTCAGTGGTTTTCCTGTGTATTTGCCAAGTTGCAATTACCTACTTTCCACCTCCATGCTCTCCTCTGTCCATGGAGTTAATAAAATTTGAACCTCCTATGTCACAGGTTTTGTGGGAGGAGATAGTAAAGCCTAGGAACACAGGAAGATGAAAAATAGCTCTGGGACCACGAGCTGGTTGTGTCACAACGAATGAGATGCTAGGTGTGACCGGAGCCTTGAAGAAGACCATGAATAGGCTGAAGGGTGTTGGAGGACCCCATGGCCAATCCCATTCCCCAGGACAGGCGAGAGCCCATTTTTGAAGCTCAGAGACTCTTCTGTAAATAAGGAAACGC
This sequence comes from Suricata suricatta, assembly GCF_006229205.1. Lineage (NCBI taxonomy): Eukaryota > Metazoa > Chordata > Mammalia > Carnivora > Herpestidae > Suricata > Suricata suricatta. The sequence continues at coordinate 80,628,069 of NC_043717.1, forward strand.
ATCTGGCCAATTGTGGGTTTTTTTTTTTTTAGTCCCGAATTTTGTCTGACATAATATACTTTTAACGAAACGGACTCACCTCTTAGCAATTCCTGCCACGACCCCTATTCTGAGAGCCGTTGTTAGAGGGGTTTGTAAACACCGGTGTGAAGAGGACCAGCTGAAGGAGGCATGATCCCAGCCAGCTGGATAATGTTACAGCACTCAATTTTCCCCTGTTAATCACCATACTCTTTGAAATGGATGTTGTTAAAGATAAACAGGATGCTTATAAAATATTCCATTGAACATTGCTGCCATTAAGACTTATTCTGGTTTAGTCTATGAAGCCGTAATGATCATTTTTATCTAACAGTTAACAAATGTTCAATAAAGGAAAAATCAAATCTAGCCATGCGAGTATGGCCAGAAACTTCTCAACATGATAACTGGTTTTGTTCTTGTATTAGTTTCCTATTGCTGCTGTTTAACAAAATCACCACAAAAAAAAATGAATGAATGAATGAATGAATGAACGAAATTTAAAAAATCACCACACACTTGGTGGCCTAAACCAATTCAAATGCATTGTGTTATAGTTGTGTAGGTTAGACATCTAACATGGGTCTCACTGGGCTAAAATCAAGGTGTCACCATGGCACTGTTCCTTCTGAATGTTCTAGAAGGCTTCTTTGAGCCATGTACATTCCTTGGCCCATGACCCTCCTCCTCCGTCTTCAAGTCAGCAATGTTGCATCTCTCTGACCTCTTTCCATAATCACATCTGTCTCTAAACACAGGAAACATCTCTGCTTTTAAGGAGTCACATGATTATATTGATCACACTCATAATCCAGGATTACCTCCCCACCTGAAGGTTCGTAACCTTTTTGTTTTCAATGTTTTTATTTATTTATTTACTTATTTATTTAATATTTTTATGTTTATTTTTGAGAGAGACAGAGACAGAGCGTGAGCAGGGGAGGGGCAGAAAGAGAGAGAGGCACAGAATCTGAAACAGGCTCCGGGCTCTGAGCTGTCAGCACAGAACCCAATGCAGGGCTTGAACTCAGGGACCATGGGATCATGACCTGAGCTGAAGTCGGCCGCTTAACCGACTGAGCCACCCAGGTGCCCCTTTTTATTTATTTTAAGAGAGAGAGAGAGAAAGAGAGAGAGAGAGTAGGGGGGGAGGGAGTGTTTGTGTGTGTGTGTGTGTGTGTGTGTGTGTGTGTGTGTGAATGGAAGAGGGGCACAGAGAGAAGGGACACAGAATCCGAAGCAGGCTCCAGGCTCCCAACTCTCTGCACAGAGCCCAACACAGTGCTTGAACTCACTAACCATGAGATCGTGACCTGAGCCAAAGTCAGACACTTAACCTACTGAGCCACCCAGGCGCCCCCAAAGGTTTGTAACCTTAATCATATCTGTGAAATCCCTTTGCCATGGAAGGTCACTGTTTATCGTCAGGTTTGGGGGATTAGGGCATGGACATCTTTAAGGGTTCATTATTCAGCTTACCAGAGCTCTGCGGAATATCTGCATCCGATTGAGGTGTCCTTCAAAACTAAGGTATCTTCAAAGTCTTGACTGGTGATCTGTGGGTTACATGCAAGGGTACTGTCTGGCATGGTTTTCAGACTTCCTTAATATCACATAGTTCTGTTTTAACCAGGTGGAAAATGTCTGTACAAGGTGGATGTATTCATCCAGTCAACAGATACTCAGCGACCATCTACTACATGCCAGGCAATTGTCTTGACATTATGCATATTGAAATGAATAAGCGTTCTCCAAGCATTCATACTCTAGTAGAGAAGATGGACAATAAGGACTACAATAGAGGGATGTAGTGGGTGCAATCCCAGGTAAGAATATAGTCCTTAACGCCTTTTCATTTCAACTATTGAGAGTGAGAAACGGAAACCACCGGAACAGTAAGGGTTTCAGGGAGCGAAGTCTTCCAAATAGGACTTAACGTGGAAGACATTCTTTTCTCTGCCTACAGTCAGGGAAGCTATAAAATTCGTCTCGTGCAGTTCCAAAAGCTATTTTGCAGAAACGACTGTCTTTCTGAGTGCCACGGCCCTCCCTGCATTTTGGCACTGACCACATTGAACAGGAGAAAATAGGAAAGCCAATAGCTAGAACAAGAGATACACAGCTGATTTCTTTATGGTACGATAGATACAAGGTTTTAAAGTTTTAAGGGCTGAACTTTGAGCAGCAGCAGAGCCAAAGATTAGTATTAGTTATTAAGTAATATACACTGACTGGCATGACAAGTGGCCTGTATAATACGAACTCATAGGATCTGTAGTAGCAAAGGATATGGCCATAGAAATACCATACAAACAAGAAAAAAAAAACTAGAACAAACAAACAGAACACACAAACTTACAAATGCAGAGAACGCGCTGATGGCTGTTGGAGAGGAGGGAAGGGTATTCTTTTTCTCCATTTTCATTTCTTTCCAACTACTTTGTAATTACACTTATTATTTCTTCTTTGCCTCGTTGCTTCTTTAGGAGTGTGTTGTGTCATTTCCACATGGTGAATTCTTGAAATTTCCTGCTGTTGATTTCTGATTTTACTTCACTGTGGTCCAAGAACATATTTTCTTTGATTCCAATCCTTTTTAAATTTATTGAGGCTTATATGTGGCCTAACATATGGTCTATGCTGCGGAAAGTTCCACATGCACTAGAGAAGAGCGTCTATTCTGCTTTTGTTGAGTGCAGTGTTCTGTAGATGTCTGTTAGGTCTAGTTAATTCACAGTGTTGCTTAATTCTTCTCTTTTCTTGTTTACCTTCTGTGTAGTTCTACCCATTATTGAAAATGGGGTTATTAAATTATTCTTAAATTGTCTACTTCTCTCATTCTTTCCATTTTTGCTTCATATACTGCACAGATACCGGTTTGACTATTTGGAAGTAGGGAAGCCAACCATGGGGACAGCAATGTTCCTGTAGCCATGACACATTGTGCAATTCCAGGGATGACAAAATAGATTGTAACCTAGATTGAGGAAAAGGAATAATGTCTGTTTCACAGCCATTCCTCCAAGATACAGGAGAACCCAGAGTTGCAGCTAACAAAAAAGTGAATGATGAAGGACATAGAATTAAAAATCAAATTCTGCCATTGTTTAGTTATGAAAGCTTGGATAAATTCCTTCATTTTTTTTTTGTTTTTGTTTTTTTGTTTTTTTGTTTTGTTTTGTTTTGTTTTGTTTTTTTGGCCCACTCCCTTACCTGTCACATTCAGACTCCCAGCACTTGCCTGATTTTGCTCTTTGGTTGACTCTGTGGTCAGACATCTGCTCTATTGAGATTCTTACAGACGATCTGTACTTTTATGAATAAAGATGAAATGCTACAATTTTTTCAGGAAAACTTCTATGACACGTTGGTCTACTATCTTCATTCCCGGGATGCTTTTCAGCAATTTTTTTCCATCCTGAAATTTACTTTTTGCCCAATGTCACTGCTTTTCTGACCAGTTATCTTATTGTCATAATAATTCTTAGGAGTGCTGGGAACTATGGCCAATTGTAGTTTAACAAATTCTTTTTTTTTTTCATTAAGATGTAGGAAAAAATGGGAATTATATTAGAAAATAAACTGAAATGTTGCTGATTCTGTCTTTTGAAAAATGTTTAGAGTATTCAACATTTGTAGTAGTGATGATTCATTGATGCCATATTATATATATTTGTTTTAGACTTTATTATTATTGTTTAGAGCAGCTTCTGGCTTACCACAAAATTGAGAGGAGGTTATAGAGATGACCTATAAACCCCTCTGCCCCCACATATGCATCTCCTCCTCCACTAACAACCTCCCTCACCAGAATGGTACTTTCTGGGTCATCTATAGATGAACCTATATTGACACATATTCACCCAAAGTCTATCATTTACCATAGGATTCATTCTTGGTGTTGTGTATTCTGTGGGTTTGGACAAAGGTATAGAGCCATATATCCATCTTCATAATATCATACAGACCGTACTTGTCCCTTGAACAATGCAGGGATGAGGGGTACTGACACCTCACAGAGTTGAAAACCTTTATAACTCTGGCCTTCCCCCCACCCCAAACATAACTAGTAATGGCCCACTGTTGACTGGAAGCCTACTGATAACACAGTCGATTAACACATATTTTGTATGTCATGTGTATTCGATATTTGTTCTTATGATAAAGGAAGCTAGAGAAAAGAAAATGTTAAGAACATCATGAGAGAGAGAAAATACATTTATAGAACTTGACTGTATTTATTTAAAAAACCCATGTATGAGCACACCCAAATAATTCAAACCCATGTTGTTCAATGATCAACTGTATTTTCACTGCCCTGAAAGTCCTCTGTGCTCCGCCTACCCATCTCTTTTTACTGTCTCCATAGTTATGCTTTTTCTAAACTGTCATATAGTTGGAATCCTATGGTATATAGCCTTTTCAAATGGGCTCCTTTGACTTAGCAGTATGCATTTAAGTTTCCTCCATGTGTTCCCATGACTTGATAGCTCCTTTCTTTTTACTGCTGAATAGTATTTTGTCGTCCAGATGTGCCAAGGTTTATTAATCCTGTCACCTACTACAGGAGACACTGGTTGTTTTCAAGTTTCAGCAGTTATGAACCGAGTTTCACCAAACATCAGCATACATGTTTGTATGGACATATTTTTTTACTCCTTTGAGCAAATACCAAGGAGTGTGATTGCTGGATCGTGTGAAAAGAGTATGTTTTGTTTTGCAAGGAAACATCAAACTGTCTTCCAACGTTGCTATACCAGTTTTCATTCTCCCCAGCAATGAATGAGCATTTCTGTTGTTCCACATCCTCACCAGCATTTGATGACATCACTATTCCAGAATTTGGCCACTCTCAGAGGTGTATAGTGGTATCTTATTGTTGTTTTAATTGGCATTCCCCCGATGATATGTATGGAGAATCTCTTGTTGTATATTTATAACCCAAAGTGCATTCTGCTGGCCAGGATAAATAAATATCCACAAATACTCAGTTATCTTCAGCTCTACCTGTAACAAATAACTTAGAAAGGAAAAGAAAGTTTGTAAAGCAATTTAAATGAGATGGAGGGGCATTAACTACTGTCTTTAACTTAAGATATTAGTCTGTAATGCGGAAGTTTTGGGGGATACTTATCACTGATTGCATCTATTGTTTGATTCCCTTATTCTAATTTATAATCCCCTCTCCGTCCCTCCCCTACTTTCTATCTCTCTGTCTCTCTCTCTCAAAATGAACAAATAAACTTTAAGAAGTTAAAAATAAATTAAAAAGGAGCACCTGAGTGGCTAAGTCAGTTGAGCGTCTGACTCTTGTTTTGGCTCAGGTCATGTCCTCACGGTTTATGAGTTCAAGTCCTGCATCGGGCTCTGTGGTGACAGTGCTGAGCCTCCTTGGGATTCTCTCTCTCCCTCTCTCTCTGCGCCTCCCCTGCTTTCTCTCCCTCAATATATATATATAATTAATAATAAAATAATAATATATATAATATATATAACTCCAAGGAGCCTGGAAACACAAGAAATGTGTACAAGTGAGGTAGTCACTAAAAGCAAACAAAATGTCATACTGACGGTGATTTTATAGATACTCTTGGGTCAAAAGTGTTCCAATATATTAGGAGATATCAAATTCCATGCCACCGCCACCATCATTCCCCCAAGTGCACACGCATGTGTGCGCACACACACACACACACACACACACACACACCACTTTAGAAAGGAAACTGAATTAAGGAAAGGGAAAAGAAACTGACATTGATGGAGACTTTCTCTGTCACAGCCATCATATTCAAAGTCTGCCATTTAATTCTTACAGCAAACATAATAGTGGAAATCCTAGCATTCTCATTTTACAGGCGGGAGTCCTGAGGCTCAGGTAACTTGCCTGTGCTTCTAAGCTACCTGAGAAAGGAACTGAGGTTGTGGGCTTTTCGGTTTTGTTTTTTGTAGGCCTTTTGGTTTTTTTTTTAAAGAGTGTGCAAGAAGGTGCAAGCAGCGGGGAGAGAGGAAACCTTTGGTTTTTCTTGGTTTATTTTTGAGAGACAGACACACACAGAGCGTGAGCAGGGGAGGGGCAGAGAGAGAGGGAGACACAGAATCTGAAGCAGGCTCCAGGCTCTGAGCTGTCAGCACAGAGCCCAATGTGGGGCTCAAACTCACAAACTTCACAATCCTGATCTGAGCCAAAATCAGATGCTTAACTGACTGAGCCACCCAGGTGACCCCGGGAGAAATAGAACTTAAGCAGGCTCTATACTCAGCATGTAGCCCAATATGGGGCTTGATCCTATGACCCTGGGATCATGACCTGAGCCCAAATCAAGAATCAGACCCTCAACCAGCTGAGCCACCCAAACACCCCAAGAACTGAGTTTTTAAACTAGGATCTGATCACAAAGTCTGTGCTTTATCTACTAAAAGGCACTATCCTGTGCAGTATTTGAAAGGTGTGAAAGGCATATATTTTCAACTCTCTTTCCATCGTTTGCTTTTACCATATCATACATTTATCAAGGGAAACGCTGTGTGTAAAGTGCCTGCATAATGCTTGGCCTGTATCAGGTGCCTAGCAGATGATGTTTTTCACTTCTTCCCCCAATCAGTCTTTTTGAGGGCAATTTTTTGACCTATACAGTTTGGGTGACTAGTCACATAAATAGTTGTCTTTTTAGTATCCTCAGATTTTTTTATTTTAATGTACAAAAACACAATGGCTTCAGCAAACTTTTGAAACGAAGTTTTGTTTTTTACTGACGTACACACAAATGCACGTATCGGTACACATGCACAAATTGTATGCTTGGTGTGCTCACAGCTGTGCATGATTTTAGTGCTTTTCAAAGAAAATACCTGATATATTGAGCTAAAATTCACATCCCATACAATTCGCCCATTTTAATGTGATGGGTTTTAGTATGTTCACAGATATGTGCAACCATCACCACGGTCAATTTCAGAACATTTTTATCCCAAAAGAAACTCTAGCACCATTTAGTCTTCATCTACTAATATTCCCATGATGCCCCACCCCCACCCTTAGGCCCACCCTCGCCCTAGGCAATTGTTAATATACTTTTCCTCTCCATGGATTTGTTTCTTCTGGACATTTCTTATAAATGTAATCTCATAGCATGTTGCCTTTTTATGTCTGGCTTCTTTCACTTAGCATAACATTTTCTAGGTTTAATCCATGTGATAGAATGAATCAGTACTTCACTCCTCTTGGTGGCCGAATAACATTCCATTACGTGGATATACCATATTTTGGTTATCTAGTCACCAGGGCATAGACATTTTTTTTCCCATCCCTGGGTGGGTATGAAAGGGGACAAACATTTGGATTGATTCTATTGTGGCTACTTTTTTTTTTTGGCTATTGTGAATAATACTGCTAGGAACATTCATGTACAACTTTTTGTACACACATTTGTTTCCAGTTCTCTTGAGTGAAATGTCATTTTTGGGGAGAGTGACGTCACTAGGGCATACAGTAACTGTATGTTTAACAATTTGAGAGAGTACCAGACGATTTTCCAGAGCATCTGACTCATTTTACATTAAGACCAGCCGTATGGAAGGCTTCCAATTTTTCTATATGCTCTCCAAAACTTGTTGTCTGTGTATTTGATGATACACATCCTAGCGAGTGTGAGGTGGTATCAGTTCTCTGTTGACTAATAATGTTGAACATCTTTTGTACATATGAATTTGATGACATTTAACTTTTATTGAGCACCTGCAATGCACAAAGTGTAATGGTACTTTAGGGGACGTGGATGGAGTAGGCGTATGAACAGACCATAGGCATTAAAGTCTAGAAGGATTTTTTTTTAATTTTTTTTAAGTGTTTTTATTTTATTTATGAGAGTGAGACAGAATGTGAGCAGGGGAGGGTCAGAGAGAGAAGGAGACACAGAATTGGAAGCAGGCTCCAGGCTCTGAGCTGTCGGCACAGAGCCCGACACGGGCTCAAACTCAAGGACCGTGAGGTCATGACCTGGGCCATAGTCGGACACTTAACTGACTGAGCCACCCAGGCGCCCAAATCTACAGGGTTTTTTTTTTTTAATTTTATTTATTTTTAATACAGAGAGAGACAGAGCATGAGAGGGGGAGGGGCAGAGAGAGAAGGAGACACAGAACCAGAAGCAGGCTCCAGGCTAGCTGTCAGCACAGAGCCCGACTCGGGGCTTGAACCCATGAACGTGAGATCTGACCTGAGCTGAAGTCAGAGGCTTAACCAACTGAGCCACCCAGGTGCCCCTCCTGGGATTTTTAAGATCGCCTTGATTTCAATGGGACGCTTGGGTGGCTCAGTTGGTTAAGAAAGCCATGATTTCAATTCTGAATTCAGTTGTATATTAAATATGTGATCATGGGCAGATTACTTCATTCCTCTGTGTCTCAGATTCTCAGCTATAAGATGAATTTAATATTTAATGATAATATATATATCAGAGAATTTGAACAATTAAGTGAGATAATCAATCAAATATTGTTGCATCCCTACTTTGTGCCCTGCATATACACACTCTCTCTCCCCCTCTCACCTCTCCTTCTCTCCCCTCTTCTCTCTCTCTCTCTATATATGTGTGCGTGTGTTTATATATATGTGTGTGTCTATATATAGAGACAGACACACACATATGGGAATAAATGAGGTTCATGTACGTGCCTCGCCCAAAGCCTGGCCCCTCTCATTAGCTGAGTAATGTTGGCGACGGCAATCAGGGTGTTCTTGGATAGATTATCTCGTGTTCTTGTGATGAGAAATCATTTTAATTTAGAAGGAGGTGTTTTGAACAGATCAAAAACCTGGGTTTGAATAGCAATTCTGTCTGTCTCCGTGCAGTACATTCAGACTGGCCTCCTCCAAACAAATCACCGGCACCTTCGCCGACTCTTTGCCGCGAGCCCGTGCGCACGTTCCCCCACACCCGTACTGGCACTAATTGGCATCCTGGTAGGCAGCTTCCGCCAGGAGATCAAGGACTGACAGGTGGAGAGCGCTGTGCCTTTGGTGAGGGCAGGGCCGTGTTGGCAGGAGGCAGAGTGGAGGGAGCCCACCTGCCCTGCTCTGTGTGCTGTTTGCAGAAATGAGCACGCCATCGTAGACGCGGGCTTGCTATCCACAGAAACTCTGAACAATCATTCTGAGAAAGAAATGAGGAAGCCAGTCTGGGTACCAGCTCTCAGTCTTCTGGTAGTTTCTCCTGAGGAGGCTTTAAGGAATGCCGTGGAGGATACATAGGCTTTCATTTCATTTGTTTCCTGTGAAATGGCCCAGCATATTTAAGAACGAAAAGCGCAGAAGCTAATTGTCAGGCAACCTAGAATATGTCTAATGATGTGATCGATACATCTCAGGATAGTATATTTCAAATCATTTCAGATAGAAAGAAGCATTTTGCAGTGCATATGCCTGGATACATTTTTTTCAATGTTTATTTATTTTTGAGACAGAGAGAAACAGAGTGCAAGCAGGGGAGGGGCAGGGAGAGGGAGACCGAGAATCCGAAGCAGGCTCTAGGCTCTGAGCTGTCGTCAGCACAGAGCCCGACGTGGGGCTTGAACCCACATACCACAAGATCATGACCTGAGCCCAAGTTGCATGCTTAACTGACTGAGCCACCCAGGTGCTCCTTGGCTGGATAAATTTTTAAATTGACACATTGAAAGGTTGATTTATGTTATAATGGCTTGGACAAGGCATCAGTTATAGCAAAAGGAGGCTGGGTGAATAATTACAAGTGAACTTTCCTCTTAGGAAAGTTAATATGTGAAAATGCAATCATAAAAGATATGTATTTGTACAACTTATGACACATACATATTTTTATAATGCTTATTGTGAAGAGATAAAGTGATAAATATTATAGCCTGCTTTATACTATATTTGGTATCATAAATAAGTTTCCTTGGAATTTCTTCTAGTATTTTTATCATTTCCAGCATGATTGGATTTGTGAAAAAAATTGCATTATATATGAAAATCTTCAGGATTTTTAACATAAAATATGCATTACTGTGTCATATTCAGATAGTATTGCATAACTGCATTATAATCAAATTCTATGTCTGTGTGATTTTTTTAGAAAAACGTATTTTCTCATTACAAAATTAATAAATGCTCTTTGAGGAAAACCTGAAAACTATGAAGAAATAACAGCTATTATTACAAATGTTCATTTTTTCTAAAATTCTTGTTTAAAACACTACCAATCTTATAGGCCAATCTTCATTTTTTAATATTCCTTTTTTGGATTATGGGTGATTTTGTAATCACTTTTCATTGTCATTCCCATTTGTATTTCTTTCACAAACTGCTAGAGCAAAACTGCCTATTTCTCCTCTGAAATGTTCAAATTTTATTGATTTTTAAGTCCTTTTAAAGTGAAGATTTTAACTTTGTCTCTGGTAAATACTTCTCTGTGGCAAATATTTTCAATCTTGAACTGTTGACTTTGTATAACGCTTAAATGGGGCCTCTAAAGCTAGAGATCAAGTGTTATTATCTAATCTGTTTGTTTTATCCTTTCTTAATGATTGAGGAACAATACTGGTAATACCAATATGATATTTTATATTTTCATGTGCATGTTCTGTAATTGTCTAAATAAAGCCAGGCACGAGTTCTGCCTGGTGGGTACCTTTATTATCCTACATCCCATTCCTCCGAAGAGCAATTCTTCTTTAAGCAGTGGACCACAACTATTTCTTGACTCCATATTTTATGCTTTTGCTACTTTCACACTGCATATTTTTATTGATTTGGCATCTCTATAGAGCCCTCAGATCACCTAAAAATCCTGTTAGTACCTGTTGGATAGTCTACTAATGAGAAAAAAAAATGATTAGGAAGACTCAGCTCAATAAGACTAAGGAATGAAATTATTTGGCATAGAACTGTTTTTGAAAAGTGATTTTAAGAGTACAACAAAGGCGCCTGGGTGGCTCAGTCAGTTAAGCGTCTGACTTCAGCTCAGGTCATGATCTCGCGGTTTGTGGGTTCGAGCTCCACGTTGGGCTCTGTGCTGACAGCTCCGAGCCTGGAGCCTGCTTCAGATTCTGTGTCTCCCTCTCTCTCTGCCCCTCCCCCACTCACACTCTGTGTGTGTCTCTCTCTCCCAAAAATGAATATGTGTAAAAAAAAATAGTATGACAGGTAATGTTATCAAATCTAAGGAAATCAAAATATAGATAGTAGAAAGTTTTAAAGCATCTCCCATAATCTCGCCACTCAAAGATAGAAACACTGGTAGCATTTTTATGTGTAGTTTGCCATTTTTGCTTATTTCTCTATGTATATTTATATATGCATTTCTGATCATACCATGTATTTAGTATTGCATCTTGTTTTTCTACTTAATATATTATAAAAATGTCTCTGTATAGTAAAATATTACTAGTTTATATTTTTAATTTTTTTATATAATACTGCATAACATAACCAATCCTCTATTGTTCAACATTTATTTTTTTCTATTTTCCAAGTACTACAGAAACTCTTTACTAAATATTCTTGTCCTATTATTTGTTATGAAATGCAGTTTCTAAGTCAAAGGGTATTCACTTTTAAGGTGATATAATGCAACTTCTCCAAATGGCTTGAAAAAGTATGTTTACTTGTCCTTGACCTTCATGAGACAGTGACCTTCAAACATGCAGACCTCTAGTACCCAACCTGGTACCTGACATGTAATTAACAAATAAGTGTTGGATGATCAGGTGGAGAGTTAACGAGGAAAGAGAGAAGAGAGTGAAAAAATAGAGAAGGAAGAATGTATGCCCCATTAAAGTGGGGGAAAATCAAAGCTTGTGTATTCGTCTAGATCAAATCAACCCTTGAGACTACGCTGAGGGTCGGGCCCCCAGACTAACCACCCAATTATGAAAGAATAGGGATGCTTCATTTTATAGATCGTCTTTGTAAAGGATGAGGGTTGGCAGTGGGGGAACAAACAAACCAGAGACCTTTGCGTCTCATTTGCTCCTAAAATCAACCTTTGTCTTAGTCTCCCTCATAGTTGACGTGCCAAACCTCCAAATTCCTCTTTGATTTTAACTCTCAAGTTGTGTCCCAGACTAGACCTATTTTTGCATAAACAAGGAGACCCAACAGTGACCATTTCCATACAAGAGTCATTTACCTCAGGCCTATACCTTTAGCAAACCAAAGAACACATGGAAATATGAAAGGATGGTTTTTCTTTAGTCAGAACTAGATAAATTTCTCAGGTATGATTTTCTTCTTTTTTTTAATTACAAATTTTTAAAGATTATTTTTGAGAGAGAGAGGGACACACAGAGTGCGAGCAGGGGAGGGTCAGAGAGAGAGGGAGACACAGAATCTGAAGCAGGCTCCAGACTCTGTGCTAGCTGTCAGCACAGAGCCAGACGTGGGGTTTGAACCCACAAACCCTGAGATCATGACCTGAGCCGAAGTGGGACGCTTTAACCGACTGAGCCACCCAGGCGTCCCTCAGGTATCACTTGCTACACCAAGGCTGCAGCAAACCTTAGGGATGTCTTTCTTTTCCCTCTACTTACGCTAAAATACACCCAACACTTCACTAGATGTGCAAAGCAGAGTGATGCACATTTATCTTTGCAGTAAGCCATGTCAAAAATTCTTTGCGGTTCCTATTTGTTCCACCTAGAAGATAGACATAGGAGTAATTATAAGTTTGCAGCACCTGTAACCTCCTTTTCGTGCATCCTTTTCTCTACCCAGTGACCCTCTGTTCCCTTCTCCCGCTCTCCCCTATTAGACCAAGGCTTCTACTATGATACTGACCCTTGGTGAGTTGAATGGCTAATTATACATTGTAACTCCTTTGCTGCCTCAGTTAGGCATTCAGATTTTAAGTCACTTAGCTCCATTTGTGGTCTATACAGTTTTTCTACGATAAAGGAACTTCAGGTCTCAGCAGATGACGAGGTGCATTGTGGGGAATGGGGGCCCGTGCAATCTCATGAGGCTACTACCTCTTCTGCTGGCTCTGTAATGAGTCCTCCTACAGAACTGGCATGGGGCAGAGTTGAGAAATGATAACCTATGCCCTCTTCCCAATATGCAGCCCCCAGGAGGGAACGGGCTCCTTATCAGCCCCACCTAGAATCTTCTCTGTGGTAGGTGTTGGCATCAGACAAGCTTGCAGCCTTTTGTCCTTGTCTTTTAAGACCAGTAACCTGCTGGGGCGCCTGGGTGGCTCAGTTGGTTAAGTGTCCGACTTCGGCTCATGATCTCATGGTTTGTGGGTTCGAACCCTGCACCGGCCTCTGTGCTGACAGCTTAGAGCCTAGAGACTGCTTTAGATTCTGTGTCTCCCTCTCTCTCTGCCCCTCCTTGTTCACACTCTGTCTCTCTCTGTCTCAAAAAAAAAAAAAAAACCCATAAAAAAAAAAAAGACCAGTAGCCTGCCTCGGTATATTTCTACCTGGCAGCATCCGAGTGTAAGAGAATTATCCCTTACGTGTCCTCTTCTCTAAGACTCCCAGGTACGTATTTCATAGTTCTGGCATTTTGATGTTTAGTAAGTATTTAGTAAGAGTTTTATACTAGAACATCCTTATCTGATCTCCTCAAATGAAACTCCCTCCTTAAGTTAAATCCACCTCGGAGAATGTAGAGGCTGACAAACTGAGCTATAATCTTTATAATTAGGTTTTGGCCGTACTTTCGTTCCTAAATGGTGAGATGCATGTATGTAGCTCTGTGGTTTACTGGAGGTAGAGAGACCCTGGTAAGTAGTAAACAGCATGGCTTCCGCCAAGATTGTGGATTCTATTTAATTTTTTTCAAGTGTTTATTTTTGGGAGAGAGACAGAGTGTGAGCAGGGGAGGAGCAGAGATAGAGGGAGACGCAGGAACACAAGTAGCGTCCAGGCTCTGAGCTGTCAGCACAGAGCCCGACGTGGGGCTCAAACTCACCAAACGCGAGATCATGACCAGAGCCAAAGTCGGAGGCTTAACTGACTGAGCCACCCAGGCGCCCCAAGGCTGTGGATTGTAAAAGAGCGCCCCCTTGTTCCTTGAATGGTACCACGTTGTGGATGAAATCTGCCACTTCCCGTCTGAGTGGAGCATTGGATGTGATCTTTGAAACTTATTCTGCTTTATTCCTACAGGTAAAAAAATTTTACCTTTATTCCTATAGGTAAAAAGAAAGGAAAAAAAACGCAATGCTGCTTGGGTGAGACAGGTGGCCAGAGGAACTTAGTCGCCCATGGGATTTTTATGAAAAAAAAAAAAAATCCCAATGATGCCTTTGAAATGTTGTCTGTGCTGCTTTTTGTATTTTCTTCACCCGAAACTATCATAACGTGATATATGGAAGTCTTTTATGTTCTGCTGCATCCATTGCCCTTTTTTTTTCTTTTTGCCTATAGGAATAAAGGTAAAATCTTTTTACCTGTAGAAATAATGGTAAAATCTAAAAAGGCTGGTTGTCCTTTATATTCCTGTGGTCTGAGTATGTGAGTACTAGGACTGGGAGGCAGGAAGGTAGAAGCCACATAACACTTCAACCATGTCTTTTTCAAAAATAGTTTTCAGCGTCCTCCGGAATTCTAATCAGAATTTGGAGAGCTTTCAGGGGGTGGGGGAGTAAGATTATGTTCCGCCCTACAACGGTGTCAGGATCTACAGTGTTGGCCGAGTGTCTTCGTAGATCCTCTCACCGATAGAGAAGTTGCTGTTTTTGTTTATTGATTCAGCGAATGAATTGACCACCCACTATGCGCGAGGCGCCGTGATTGGGATTCAAAGTGAAACTGACACAGGGCTTCTCTGCTCATTTTCTATTGCTGCTGTAACAGCAAACAACCTAGTCCCTTCAAACAACATGAATTTATTACCCTACGGTCCTGGAAGTCAGAAATTCTAGAAAAAAACATCAGGAAGTTGGCAGGGCTGTGCTCCTTCCGGAGGCTCTCGAGGACAATCCGCTTTCTTGCCTCTCCCTGTCTCTAGAGGTCATCTATATTCCTTGGCTCGTGGCCCCTTCCTTCATCTTCAAAGCGAGCAGTCAAGAGCATCTTCTCTCCTACTGGACCTCTGCTTCCATACTTTATGTCTTTCTCTGTTTCCCTGACCTTCCCGTCTCCTCCTGGTAAGGACGCTTGCAATTAGATTTGTGTCACTTGGATGACCCAGGATAATCTCTGCATCTCGAGGCCCTTGACCTTAAGCACATCCTCAAAGTCCCTTTGACCACATAAGGCAACCTATTCAAATGTTCCAGAGATTAGGACATGGGCATCTTTGAGAGGGGGGTCATTATTCAGCCTACTGCAGTACCCCTCCCTGCCCTTGAACTAGGTCATCAAATAGCATTAATATACATTAAACAGGTTTTTATTATTAAATACAATAAATTACAAGATAATGTCTGTACAACTTACTGTGGAAACAAAAGAAAGGATATCAGACTCTGCCCTGAGCAAGTGCTTTACACAGAAGGGGATTTAGATTTTTATACTGAGGGGGTTTTTTTAAGTTTATTTATTTTGAGAGAGAGAGAGACAGAGATAATGTGAGCAGGAGAGGGGCAGACAGAGAGAGAGAGAGAGAGAGAGAGAGAGAATCCCAAGCAGGCTCCTCACTGCCAATACATAGCCCCAAATGGGGTGCAAACCCACAAACTGCTAGATCATGACCTGAGCCGAAATCAAGAGTTGGATGCTTAACCTACTCAGCCACCCAGGTGCCCCAGATTTTATACTAAGTTTTAAAAGAAGATGAGAGATTCAGTAAGTGAGGAAGGGAAGGGTATACAAGGCAGAGGGAGCCCCAGGCTTGAAAGAGCCCGACTTTCTGAGGCAACAAAGACCAGTTCAGTGTGACTGAGATGTAGGTGCAACAGCCAAGGATGAGGCCAGCAGGGAAATGGGTGGAGCCAGAGGATGAAGGATGCCCACATGCCCTCAAAACAGATGGGTCTGTGGCTTTCCCTTAGGCAGCAGGGAGCCGTGGAAATAAGCATTTCAGAAAAACTCACCCTGGGTGTGGTGTGGAGAATGCTTGGCTGGAAGAAGACAGGAGTAACAAGGCAAGGAGGTCACTGTTCTTATAGGACAATGTCTGAACCAATGGAACTTATTAGCAGTATCAGCATGGTTAAATCAACAAGCTGCGTGATTCGACTACTTTTCTATCTGGGGGAGGTTGAAACATTGCCCCCAGTGATAGGAGATCCTAAGACCTAGAACCTGTAAATGTTGCTTGATTGAGAAATAGGGTCTTTGCAAATGTGATTACATTAAGGGTCTTGAGACAGAGAGATTTTTCTGGATGATCTGGGTGAGCCTTAAATGAAATCACATGTATCCTTATAAGAGGGAAGTGGAGGGAAGTGACAGACCGAAGAGAAAGAGACAGTGTGACCATGGTGACAGCGATTGGAGTGATGTGGCCATGAGTCAAGGAATGCCAGGAGCCAGTGGAAGCTGGAGGAGGCAGGGCGCCTCGGTGGCTCAGTCAGTGAAGCGTCTGGCTTCGGCTCAGGTCATGATCTCACAGTTTGTGGGTTCAAGCCCCGCATCGGGCTCTGTGCTGAGAGCCCAGACCCTGGAGCCTGCTTCAGATTCTGTGTCTCCCTCTCTCTCTGCCCCTCCCCTGCTCGCACTGTCTCTCTCTGTCTCTCAAAAATAAATAAAACATTAAGCCAATTAAAATATTAAAAAAAAAGAAGCTGGAGGAGGCAAAGAACAGATTCTTCCTGAGAGCCTCAAGAGGAAATAGGGCCCCACCTCTCCTTGATCTTGGACTTCTGGTCTCCAGAACCAAGAGGAAATTAATTTCTGTTTGATTTTTCTAAGCTACCAAATTTCTGGGAATTTCCTACAGCAGCCACAGGAAACTACAGGTGCCCTTTAAAGAACAATGCAGGAATTCGGGGAGCTGACCTCCCTACCCCTTCACAGTTGAAACTCTGCATTTAACTCTTGACTTGCCACAAAGTTTACTAATAGCCTACTGTTGACTGGAAACCTTATCAAAAACATAAACAGTCAGTTACACATATTTTGTATGTTATATGCATTATACCCTGTATTCTTACAATAAAGCAAGCTACAAAAAAATACAGTATTAAGAAAACCATAAAGAAGAGAAAACATGTTTACAATGCCATACTGTATTTGCTGGAAAAAAATCAGCATATAAGTGGACTCATGCAGTTCAAACCCATATTACTCAAGGGTCAACTGTCACACCGTTCTTTACTCTGGATGGACATCTCTCTAGGTCCCATGATGCTTGGAAATTTTTGCCAACTCTAGTTGATATGATGCATCTCTCCCAGATAGCTAGCTACCTTGTATGTTCAGTCATCATAGTTAAGAGGTTAAATGGGGGATGCATGTTTCTAGTTTACACAAAGAAACCATGTTATAGCTCTTGGTACTAGCCTTGCCATGCTCTATATAAATATGTAGTTTTAGCATCTTTCCCTAGGAAGTTGCAATGAGTGTGCAGCAAAAAACACACAAGCAAGATGTTAGCTGGAGTTGACGGATCAGCAAGCTTTCCCTGAAGGGCAGCACCATTCTGAGCTGACACTTCATAAGGAGAATATTTGAAAAAGAATGTTAGGTGTCATGGTACTTTGAAGAAGTTGCCATCCCCACGGGGGTGGCTAGACTGCCATTCAGAAGAGAATCTTTCATGTGTGTGTAAAGTTTTTGTGTATGCAAATCAGACACCTGCCATAATTTATTTAACGGGTTGTAAAATTCCGTGCATATCAAAAAGCACTGCCTGGAATTAACCTGGGAATGAGAGGCAGTGGAATAGAATATAAGGAGCAAGACATTTTTTTCCAACTTCAGGACTAAAAAACAAGTGGAGAACCTCAGTTGTTTTATTTTTGTTTTTGTTTTTGTTTTTAATTTGTGACAGAGAGGGAGAGAGGGAATGCAGGGAAGAGGGATAGAGAGAGAGAGAGAGAGAGAGAGAGAATCTTAAAGCAGGCTCCATACTCAGAGCAGAGCCCAGCATGGGACTCAATCCCACAGCCCTGGGATCATGACCTCAGCTGAAATCAAGACTGAAATGTTTAACCAACTGAGCTACCCAGGCGCTCCGAGAATCCCCGTTTATTAACCTATGAAATGGGATTAATAACAGCACCTGTGTCCCAGGGTTGTTGCAGCAACTAGGTGAAATCCAACGTATAAAGCAATGCCAAAAACTCAATGGATATTTGGGGTTGTTATTAAAATCAACGTCATAGTCCTGATGGCATCATTTTTTCATTATCCAGTATGGCTACATTTTACCACATTCACATGGGTGAGGTGCCCATTAAGAGCAACATCTTGTACCAGCACCTGGGTGGCTCAGTCCGTTAGCTGAGCATCTGACTTTGACCCAGGTCATGATCTCACAGTGTGTGAGTTCGAGCCCCACATCTGACTCTATGCTGACAGCTCAGAGCCTAGAGCCTGCTTAAGATTCTGTATCTCCCTCTCTCTCTCTGCCCCTACCCCAATTGCTCTCTCTCTCTCTCTCTCTCTCTCTCTCTCTCTCTCTCTCAAAAATAAATAAACATTAAAAAAAAAGAGCAGCATCTTATAGAAAATTCTGGAAAAGTACAGATATTCTGTTGATACCTTAGTTTTGAAGGGGATGTTAAGCCCTGAGCCGAGAGCCCTTTGGCTACACTGCTTTGGCTCTAGGACGATGCACAATTAGTCAGTAAGAACACCCTGCTTCTGAGAAGAGGAGCCAAATGAGGAGAAGTAGGCCTGGCCTTTCATGATGAAGCTAATTTTACCTTGAATGTGGTAAAAGCCAGCCCGGAATGACTTGATACGTTCACAGCCAGTGTAACAGGCGTGACTATGCATGAAGCAAGACAGTTGTTCATTAGCTACTAACTTGTATAATACATATGAAATGCTATGACTAATCAGGCAAGGGCTGGAGTAGTCAAAGGAAGGCCAAGGGAGAGAAAAATTAAGCTGTTTTTTTGGAAGAAAGAGGAGGAATCGGAATAGAGTGGGGAGTTCAGAAGAAAGGGGAACATTTCAGCCAGGGGCCAGTGTGGTAAAAGCACCACCAGAACAGTCCTAATTCCACTGGTTTGTCTAGGGGCTTCACAGCTCCTTCAGTGCCCATGCCTTTGCAGCCAACATAAACTAACCATTAGTCTCTGAATCCGCTCTTGGCTTTCCTGCCTCTATGTGTTTGCCAATACTGCTCTGAAATCCAGTTTACATCAAAGTCAATCTTCAGTCCTAATTCTTTAAAAAAAAAAAAAAAAGTTTATTTATTTATTTTGGGAGAGAGAGAGTGAAGGAGAGAGGATCCCAAGCTGGCTCCACTCCATGGGGCTCGACCTCATGAACTGCATGATCATGATCTGAGCCTATTTCAAGAGTTGGACACTTACCTGATGGAGCCACCCAGGCGCCCCCAATCCTGCTTCTATTTTGAAGCCTCCTTGTGTCCTTGTGATTCTTCCTGGAAGGTCTCCAGGGCACCTTGGGTGGTCCTCAGTAAGGCTACTGATAACATTTGGTGCCGAAGTAGAGTTCTTTGTATAATTGTCAAGAGTTCCTCAAGGCCAGGGGCTGGGAATAATTCATCTTCCTACATCCAGGAACAACGTGCAGTTTGGGCATGTCAGCTGCTCTCCAGGTTTTTTGGACTGAACTGAGGGATATTGATCTCTATGTTTTCTGAGATCTTCTCATACTGGTGCAGAAATAATATTTGCATTATATATGGCCACCTAATGTTGGAACTGGAGGGCTCTGGGGTTTATCCAAATATTCTATTCTTCCAGTCTACTTCCTGGTTTGCTCACTTATGAGGAAGCATAGCTCATTGCTTCGTATATAGTAGGTGGTTAAATAATATACAGGCAGAACTCAGAAATACTGCGGATTTGGTTTCCAGACCACTGCACTGAAGCAAATATTGCAATAAAATGAGTCAAAAAATGAATTTTTGGTTTCTTAGTGCATATAAAAGTGATGTTTATACTGTACTGTAGTCTGTTAAGTGTGTAGTAACATTATGTTTAAAAAGCACGCCTGGGTGATTCCGTCGGTTGAGCATCCGACTTCAGCTCAGGTCATGATCTCATAGCTCGTGAGTTCGAGCCCTGCTGACAACTCGGAGCCTGGAGCCTACTTTGGATTCTGTGTCTATCTCTCTTTCCCTCTCCTTCTCATACTCTGCCTCTCTCTCTTAAAAATGCATAAAGGTAAAAAAACAATGGGGGCTCCTGGGTGGCTCAGTCAGTTGAGTGTCTGACTCTTGATCTCAGCTCAGGTCATGATCCCAGGGTCGTGGGATCGACCCCCATGTCAGGCTCTGTGCTGAGCATAGAGCCTGCTTAAAATTTTCCCTCTCTCCTCTCTCTCTCTCTCTCTCTTTCTCTCTCTCTCTCTGTCCTTCTTCCCTGCTCTCTCTCTCTCTTTCTCTCTAATACAAAAAAAAAAGAAAAAGAAAATAAAAAACAGTGTATAAACCTTAAAAACACTTTATTGCTAAAAAATGTTAATCTGAGCCTTCAGCAAGTTGTAATCACAGAATGCTGATCACCCTAAGAAATATAGTTGTAATGAAAAAGTTTGAAATATTGTGAGAATGACCCAAATGTGACACAGAAACCCAAAGGGAGCAAATGCTATTGGAAAACTGGTGCTCATAGGCTTGCTTCATGCAGGATGGCCGCAGACCTTCAATTTGTACGAAATGTGATCTCTGCAAAGTAACAGAAAACAAAGGGCAATAAAATGAGGTGTGCCTGTAATGAGAATATGAAAATTCTCAAGTGGTCTATTTGCAAATGGCGACCAAACACGACTTGCTTAGAGAGGTGTAGATAAAAGTCCTTTATTCCGTGATTTCAATTGTGATGCCAATTAAAATGTTGTGGACCAAAAAATCAGCTTTTGTATTAAGTGCTGAATCGATCTTTCTTTGCATTTAAGCAGGTGCTGATTGGAAATTTACAGAAAGTCCGCCTTGTTTAGAAATAGACTAGTTTCTCCATATGCGTAGCAATGTATGCATTTATGTCTTTCTGGCGTGGTTTTCATTCGTCTTTCTCATTGATTATAAAAGCCTTCAGAACAAAGACTCCAATCCCCCCTTTTTTTATAACCACCTATACTGAGCTGTACAGTCGTCTATCTGCTCATTCTCAGCACGCAATAAATACTGACTTACTAAAAGACCATGACCTCAAGAAAATTGATGGTGACAGAAATATTTGGTGAGAATTGTTGGCAGGATCACCTTATTGTTTTGAAGAGAGAGTTGAGCGTGGAGGCAATATTAGAGGTTTGATCCTGAAGTCTACATTGTATTATATCTGTCTGTGTTGTATGTAAACTGGCAATTTTCTTTAAATCTCATTAGATTCTATCAAATAAAAACATATTTCTCTCCGTTCTTTGTGTTTGTTAACGATGGCTAAGTAGAATCACCTCTGTTCTCTTTTGCCTGATTTCTGCTTTATGCAGGCTTCATAAATCCTGCATTGATTACTTGTCTGTGGCTTGGTTCACAAATTATGGAATTTTTTATTTTGCATAATAACTCTCGAAAAGGACCTTAGTTTTATTTATTTACTGGATTCTAAGCGACAAAGCAGATTATCCCCCAGTGGTAGTTATTTCACATACCTGACGACATTATTTTTCAAGGATCTGCAGTGTTTTGCCACTCAGCAGAATACATAATCCCCACCACCCAATAAAAAGCATTATGGGTAAAGTACAGATTCTATTTAATAATTGGAGACTTCTAGCAGTAACTATATGAAACTTAAGAGAAAGATCAGTAAGAGACTATCACAAAAAAAGATAATTGCTGTATGTATGTAAAAGAAAAAAAAAACAAAAAAACCCTTATATGAACCAATTTCACTGCAAAGCGAACTCTTTAATAAGCCAGAAGATTTATCTCAGTAAAAGAAAATATAGGCACACTCACAGCTATTCATTGTTATCAGTTCTTAAACTAGAGTATCATTTATGTCTCTCTGTGTTTTACAGATGAGTTATATAATAAAAATGTCCTGCTGATCTCTTCCCAAGTATTTCTTTTTATGATTATATCCCTCACTATGGTTAAACTGAGTGAAAATAATGGTTTGAAACTGGGAAGAGTTATTATTGATTTTTAATAAGGGCGATTTCTCAATGATCCCAGATGCCTAGGTTTAAATCTCTCTTTTTCTCACTCACTCACACAGCTTGAGTCTATATATTTTGTGTAAGACTAGCCACTAGATCTTCTAATTGGATTTTTTGTATGATGCCTGCAATCTGAACTGTGCACAACACGAATTTGCCAGTTACCTGTATTCATTTTTACTTTGTAATGGACAGACACTTGGGGTGAGCTTTGAGGCATATTTAGAAGAACATCCTGACCTCTACTCCACTTCCTGGCTCTTGGCATTTTTTATTATAGGTTTTAAGATCTTAAAATATTCAACGTGGGCAAAATAGGTCATAATCCGCCCAGGAATGATGCAATAGGATCTTTGGCTGGTTCCAGTTTTTAAGATTTTGGAATTGAAGCTGGGATTGAGAGAATCAGTACTCTAGCTCATGCTTCTGGAGTTTCTTCAATGACTATACACCTTCCTACTCTTATCTACTCTTAGCAAACAGAAAATCACCCTTGCCCTGCACGGGGACTCTGAGCTCCTGAATTGTCACCCTCATCTTTTCCTTTGGAAGGTAACACATAGCAGGCTTATTGAGAAATAACCACATCAGAAGCTATCATTACTCAACTACACTAATGAAAATTATGATGACGCCAAAGACAGATTTCCTGGAAAACCTAATTATGCAACAGCACTATAGCCGAAAGCAATTTGAAGGATAATGTTCATTGTCAAACATCAGGCAATAAGCAGCTATAGCGGGTGATTGAATGCCCCCAAAGAACCGGAAACGTTTGATCACCATAAAGACACCCTGTTGTAAATATCCTCAATCCCAGATGGTATTTAAATCCATGGCGCACAAAAAAGAGCACGCAATAAAACACATCCCTTCAACCCATTCACGATCCAAGGTGGAATTCCATCTTCTCAACCCTATCTCAGTAGCCACTTACTAGCTGTAAAAATGTGGGCAAATTGGGTTTGAGTCTCAGTTTCATTATCTGTAAAATGAAGATAAAAACAGCGGTTCTCCCTAACTACAGGTTTATTTTTAGCATCAAATGAAAGAATTGATGGGAAAGTGCTCAGTAACAATACCATGATGGAATTCTTTTCTTTAGAGCCAAGCTTCGTATCTTTGACTGTGACCCCTCCTCTGCTGGAGGAGGTGAGTGCGAAAGGAGGCCCATCGCCCCTCTCCACTGCCCAGGCAAAGAGAGCGGGCTGAGAATATCCTGCAGAGTCAGATTCTCAGAATCAGCAGAGCAAGGATGACTGATTCAGCACTTCATCTGAGCTAGCTCTATGGGAATAGAGAACAAGAAGGAGATAGGGCGTCTCTTCTGAAGAAGTCTGTAGTGTATGGTTTGGCAGGAAGGAATGCACACTAAATCGGTGGTCCTCACGGTGTGGTCTAGGGACCCATTGGGATGCCCAAGAACCATCAGGGGATCTGAAAGGCCAATACTATTTTCGTTATAATACTAAGTGACAGTTTTTGTGTTTCACTCTCAATCTTCCATGAGCATCCAGTGGAGTCTTCCGGAAGCTACAGGATGTGCAGTACACAACACACATCACACAGAAACATACAAGCATCCCGCAGTGCTCTGCTAAGCCAGGTAACAAAAAGATTTTTTTTTAAGTGGAAAACAATGCTACTGTTCTCATCAATTTTCCTTATTTTGGAAAAAAAGTGTTTTTCATGAAGTAAGTCATGTTAACCTATAATGGGTTTCTTTTATTTTTTTTATATTTTATTTATTTTTGAGAGAGAGATAGAGAGAGAGAGAGAGAGAGAGAGAGAGAGAGAGAGCGTGAGCAGGAGAGGGTCAGAGAGAGAGGCAGACACAGAATCCAAAGCAGGTTCTGAGCTAGCTGTCAGCACAGAGCCCAACGTGGGGCTCGAACCCAGGAACTGTGAGATCGTGACCTGAGCTGAAGTCAGACGCTTAACCTACTGAGTCACCCAGGCACCCCTAAAATAGACATTTTTTTAAAATTCCAGTTTTAATTCCAAATGTGTTAAATATCAAAAGATAACCCACAGAAACAAAACTTCTGGGAGGACTTTATAATTTTAACAGTTTTGAGGGGTCCTGAGACTAAATTTTGGTACCACCACACTAACCAATATCATCGAAGTGTTAACATATGTGTTACTGGCCGGGAGTGCCTTACGACATTGCTCCTCAACGTGTGGGTCCTTTGCCGGCAGCATTAGTGTCCCTAGGAGCTTGTCAGAACACAGAATCTCGTTCTCTGCCTTTTAACAAGATCTACCATACTCCCAATGATTTATATGCACATTTAAATTTTGAGGAGTATGAGGCTAGATGAGACAGGCAAAGCATCCTAGAACTGGGTCTGCAGGGGTGCCTGGGGGGCTGTTGGTTGGGTGTCCAACTTCAGCCCTGGTCATGATCTCACAGTTTGTGGGTTCGAGCCGCACCACGTCAGGCTCTGTGCTGAGAGCTCAGGGCCTGGAGCCTGCTCAGATTCTGTGTCTCCCTCTCTCTCTGTCCCTCCCCCACTGACGCTCTGTCTCTGTCAAAAAAACTGAATAAACATTTAAAAAAAAGAATAAAGACCTTGATTTAAAAAAAAAAAAGTAGC
Source organism: Suricata suricatta (assembly GCF_006229205.1). NCBI lineage: Eukaryota > Metazoa > Chordata > Mammalia > Carnivora > Herpestidae > Suricata > Suricata suricatta. Next base: position 80,652,851 of record NC_043717.1, read on the forward strand.
TCAGCAGATGGACAAGGAACTCCATCTGCAAATCCAAACTTCTCATACTAGCTGATATTCTAGACGACCGGCCGCTAATCCTGTCTGATCATTAGAATCTCTTAGGGGGTTTTATAAAATCCACTTACCTGTAATGAGAGTTGGCACATTTTTTATAGAGGGGTATTTAGCAATATTCATTAAATAATAAATATTCATTAAAATAAAAAAATTTTTAATGTTTATTTTTGAGTGAAAGAGAGAGAGAGACACAGACTGCAAGTGGGCGAGGGGCAGAGAGAGAGGGAGACACAGAATCTGAAGCAGGCTCCAGGGTCCCAGCTGTCAGCACAGAGCCTGACGCAGGGTTCAAACTCACAAACGTGAGATCATGACCTGAGCAGAAGTCAGACACTTAACGGATTGAGTCACCCAGACGCCCCAATATGACATGTCACTTGATCAGCAAATTCTATTTCTGAGAATTTATACTATGTGGACATTGCACATATGCAAATACCATGAATATGAGTACATTCACTGTCCCATTGTTTTGTGATAGCAAAAAGTGGGAAAGAAAATTTCAATTTCCAACAGTGGGAGATTGTTCAAATATATCATTACTTATCCAAACAATGAAATCTGTGAAACTGTAATATATACCTATATGTATATATACATATATATATATATATATATATATATATGTATATATGAACAATAGTTACTTTGTGAAATAATCTGGAACAACTTCAAAACATGGGACGTGGATAAAGCATGGTCTGTATAGCTTATTCTTCTTTGTAATAGAAAGAAATATATGTACATATTTTCTTGAATATATAAGATATATATATGACTTTTATTCATAAAGTGCTCAAGAAACTGGTAACCGTATACTCACTAAACTGGCAACAGTGCTTTCCTAAGGATAGGCTAACTAGAGGAGAGGAATGAATAAGGTTACCTTTTATTGTATACCAGTACTTATTTTTGTACTTTCTGAATTTAGAGCCACATTTCTGCATTGTCTAGTACAAATAAGCAAATCTCTAAGTACTGAACAGCTCAATGCAGCAGGTGGACGTGGGGCTCATAACGTGAACTTGGGGGAAGCATACGGGACAGACTTCCTAAGTTATTCTGAGGGCCAGTCAGGTTTGGGAAGCCTTGAACTTAACTGCTAGTCACTCAGAGCTCTCCTCCCCATGAGCACATCACGGTGGGAAATAAAAGGCGATGTGCATCCGTCCCCTCCCTGTTGATATACAGCCCATCTCGTCCAGAAAATAAGAGTTTTAGCTTCATCTCCTCTGCAGACAAATTGGGACAGGGCAGAAGGTAATCACCAGATGTGTTCTTTTTGAATTTGCCCAAGCTTTTACTGCAAATATTTTTTGGTACCTATCTTCAGGTGTAAAATAATTCAAGGGTTAAGGGAGCTGACCCCCACACAGTCCAGCATTCTAGTGTAACCTGTATCTCCTCCCAAATGTAACTAATAGCCTACCATTGACTTTCCGTTGGCCTTAGTGACAATAGTCGATGAACACATATTTTGTATGTTATATGTATGACATACTGCCTTCTTACACTAAAGTAAGCTAGAGGAAGGGAAATGTTATTCAAATCATGAGGAAGAGAAAATACATTTACAATACTGTATTTAGGGGCACCTGGGAGGCTCACTTGGTTGATCATCGTGCTCTTCATTTCGGCTTATGTCATGATCCCTGGGTCATGGGATCGAGCCCTGCGTCAGGCTTCGTGCTTAGCATTCTCATGCTTAAGATTCTCTCTCTATCTCTCTTTGCTCCTCTCTCCCTACTCTCTCTCTCTCTCTCTCTCTCAAATAAAAAAATAATACAAAATTGTCTTTATTTTAAAGAATTGTGTATAAATGGACTCACAGTTCAAACCTGTGCTGTTCAAGGGTCAACGGTATACTATTCTGTAGAGGTCGTTCTTGAATTTAAAAAAAAAATCTGATGCTTATTATATTTACAGATGTAAAGATGTGGGATGAAGAGTCGACTTTTTTCCCCTATAAATTGCCCACGTACAAGACATTTAAAAAAAATTTTCCCCCCTCACAACTTTTTTTGCAAATATTTTTAAATGTTTATGTTTAAGAGAAAGACAGAGTGCATGCAGCAGAGGAGCAGAGAGACAGGGACACACAGAATTGGAAGCAGGTTTCAGGCTCTGAGCTGTCAGCCCAGAGCCCGACGTGGGGCTCGAACTCACGAACCTCAAGATCATGACCTGAGCCATAGTCAGACACTCAACGGACTGAACCATGCAGGTGCCCCTCCCCCTCACAACTCTTACCATATCCATTTCCCTTGCTTTGGAAGGAGGACACCAATATTGTACTTTTATTGAGATGGAGGATGAATGTATGGGGAATTGGCTTAAATGTATGTACATATGATTTTTTATGTGTATCTGCACACACACGTCAAACTTTACAACGCTCAACTGATAGGCACAAGACAAGATGTTGATTTTCTAGAAGATCCTTTCTTGGTCCACATTGCCATAACTGTAAAGACAATGGCTTTGCTTGGAATCAGGGGTGGTTTACCCCCATCCCCATGAGATAGCACAAATCTAGATATAAATTTGCTGAGTTTAGTAAAGCTTGCCCACCGTTCCCTAAGATTGGATCACATTATAGCTCATTTAGAGTTTCCTATTTTCATCAAGCTGAGCTGCTATCAATAAACTGTACTTTCCTATCACCTTAAAATGCTTCTCATTTTTCTCCCATTTTAGAAGTAGGATCTCCTTAATCTGGGAGTATTTGTCTGATCTATTGATTCTTGCTTTTTTTTTATAATAGTTTATTGTCAAATTGGTTGGGAGGGATGCAAACGGGTTGTTAACAAGGTGCTTAGAGCTTATAGGAGATAAGAAGGGCCCCTCTCGGGACTAACCATCCAAGTAGAGGTCATAACAGAAGGTCATAAATCCTCCCTGTTACCTCTTTGCTTGTTTTGGTGATAGGAAGGCACTGACCTAAAAGGGGCTTGTGCAATTTTACACTGGGAACATGAAGCTTTCTCGAATGTAAGCCTTGTTAAAAATATAGGCTGTACAGCTAGGCAGGAGACTATCTTAATCTGATGGTAAGACAGGAGAAATATCGAAAGCTCTTCAGAAAACAAATAATAAAGGGCATGTTGGGGATGATGGGTACGTTATTAGCCTTGGTAGCGGTGACAGTTTCACAGGTGTATACCTATCCCCAAACTCATATGGTAAATATGACCAGCTTTGGGGGCACTTGAGTGGCTCAGTCATATAAGTGTCCCACTTCGGCTCAGGTCATGATCTCATGGTTTGTGAGTTCGAGCCCTGCATTGAGCCCTGTGCTGACAGTGCAGAGCCTGCTTGGGATTCTTTCTCTCCTACTCTTTCTGCCCCTCCTTCTCTTATGCTCTCTCTCAAAAATAAGTAAACTTAAAAAAAATATGTTCAGCTTAATGTACACATACAAAAGCACTTCTGATCCTGCCAGCGAAACTGGTGGCTGGTTTCACAAAGGTGTTGGGCGCCTAGGTGGCTCAGTCAGTTAAGCGTCCGACTTTGGCTCACGTCATGATCTCACCATCTGTGAGTTCGAGCCCCACGTCAGGCTCTGTGCCGACGGCTAGCTCAGAGCCTGGAGCCTGCACTGGATTGTGTGTCTCCCTCTCTCTCTGCCCCTTCCCTACTCATGCTCTGTCTCTCTCAAAAATAAAATAAAAACATAAAAAATTAAACCAACAAACAACAAAGGTGTCATAAAACCAGTAAGGGGCAAGGGCTGCAGATTGTAGGGACCTATACGGTTAGAGACTAAATCATGGGACTGACTCAGTGGCAGCATTTCTTATTTTTCACACACACCCCCGTTTTATTTTCTGGTAAGCATGAATGATGGTGTGTGTATTTAGGAAGGGTTGAAATCCTAACATTTCCAAACTTTACAAAACAAGAAAGCAACAGACATTTTCCTTGCTGTTTAGACCATTTTCTTACTGTGTAGGTGACCTTGCTTTATGTCATATATCTAATTATATATTTCTGCTTGGGAGTTAAATGTTTCTTTTATTGCAATCGGGGGAGAAAATAACTGTTCCTCCAAGTCACTTTATTTTTCACAGAGTTCTTTCCTGTTGGACTAGCTCTGCCTGAAATTGTAGCTTTATGAAAATCAAATGTGACCTCATATGCCATCTGGATGGCAGGGGAAAATTATTAATATATTTAGGTAAATATTATTTATGATCGGTCAAGATAAATAACACTTGTATATCTGAAATGTATATTGTCAGTTCTTAGATTTGTTGGGCACTGGGAAATGCATGCTAGCCTGCTTTAAGATTCTGAAGGGAAATAAACCCAGCTCTGGTATGTTTTATTTATATATATTTGTTTATATATATGATCCTATAGGAAACAAAGATTCTGTGCTATCCCGGTTCTAAATTTTGAGCTGTGTGTGCATCAAAGCCCAAAGCATCATTATGGCCATGAGAAGGGGTACTGGCACCCAAATTATTAGAGTGAACAATGAGTATGCTTTTTACCCTAGCGCCCAGCATGAAGGCCAAAGGTCCCACAAGTACTTATTTAATATTCTGTCCAAAGCCTCTGGATCCCATTTTACATAATGTGTGCTGTGCCGATGTCTGGATAATTCCCAGGAGCAAGCAATTGAAAATAGAAATGGTTTTGATCAATAAAGGAAGCAGAATTTGGAGCTGGGAAATCCCCAAGCCCTAACAGAGTGTTATGTGTGATGAGGTATTCGAAATTAGTCACAAGACTGTGTTAAGCATGATGTTTTCACATTGCACAATAAGGCACAAAACAAACGGTAGAATGATGCATTGGATTGTTTTAAGAGGAAAAACTGTCACGGTGAATCGAGTCAGGGAATCCATGTACCTTGCTTACTAATATTACTTTAAATGAAAATAACTGTGACCCCATATGGATGTTTCGTTTGTACCAGCTCCCCTATTGGGTGCGTTTACATGTGTTATCTCATTGAATCTCCCCAAAACCTTGTGAGATGGGTGTTCTCTCTAGTTCATTGATGAGGAGACTGACACTTCAAAATGTGAACTCGCTTGAAGGCCTTAGATGAGTTTGGCATGCAAAAATGAAGACATGGGGGTGCCTGGGTGACTCAGTCGGTTAAGCATCCGACTCTTGATCTTGGTTCAGGTCATGGTTTCATGGTCCGTGAGATCAAGCCCCACATCAGACTCTGCACTGATAGTGTGGGGCCTGCTTGGGATTCTCTCTCTCCCTCTTTCTCTGCCCCTCCCCTGCTCATTGTCTCTCTCCCTCTTGAAATAAATAAATAAACTTAAAAAGAAAATGAAGACATGGAATGGAGGCATGGGTGGAAGAAGGTAAAAGTGAGAGGGACAGCTATATCCTTGGGGCCCAGAGGTTCTACACAAGGAAGGGAGATCAGATTTGTCGTTTGTGACCATAGGAATTAAAATTGGGAGCAGAGGAAGATTCCAATTCACCATGACATAGTGAGTTCTCAAGTACTTGTGGATATTTTAAGGGGATGATAAAGCTTGTTAAGACTTAGTTGGACTAGATGACTTCATTTTGACCCCCTTTGTTTACTAATATTTTATGTACTACAACTAGAATTAAGGTAGGAAATTGAAGGGTATGATTTCCTAGGGTCAATTGGAGTCAACTTCAAGGTTGTACAATAACAAGCAACCTGGAAAAAAAAATGACAATACATCCCAGATAAGACCTAAAATCTCTACTATGCAAAAGCATCTTTAATTTAATAGACAGCCAAGGAAAGATAGGCCAAGAATGTAGAAGATAAATTTGTACTGAGAAGAATATAAGTGATAGCTAATGTCTGTATAGCACTTAGAGGAGGCACTATTCTGAGTGCTAAATTCACCGAGTCCTCAAAACATTTTATGTTGAGTACTGCTATTTTCTCCATTATACGGATGAATCAAAACAGAGGCAGAGAGAATTAAGTTAATTGCCTAATGTCACATAAATAGCAGATGGAATGGGTGTATGAGTCCAGGATATCTTGGATCTGATATCTGTACTTAATCATTACTCTCTGGCACAGGTTCACAAAACTTTTCCATTAAGGACACATCAGGAAATACCATACGCCTTTCCGGCCACACCGTCTCTGTCAAAACCATTCAACTCTTCTGCTGTATTGAGAAGGCAGCCAGACACATCACATAAAATAATGGACGTGGCTATGTTCCAATCCAACTTTGCATATGGACATAAAATGTGAATTTCGTATAATTTTCATATGTCATACAATATTCTTCTTTTTTGGATACTTTTATCAAGCATTAAAAACCATTTTCGGCCTGCAGGTCATACAATCAAGGATGGTGAGCCACATTTGGCACACTGGCTGATTTTTGGCCCATGACCTGGGTTGACCCCTTTTCTAAGTGGTCACGATCAATATAGGGCATATCAAATGATCAATAAACATATGGAACTATGACCAGCTCATTAGAAATAAAAGGAGTGCAAGAAAAAAACCAAGATGGAACAAATATCTCCTCAAATTGAAATAAAGTAGGAGAATCAGTGGGAATCAGGAGCGGTTTGACAGTATAATAAAAAAATGCGATGTGTATACACTTTGATCCGGGAGTTCCGTTTCTGAACGTCCTCCCGAAGAGGGAATTAAGTCCACAGAGATGTGTATCACAATATGTTCCATACGTTCCGTGGCTCTTTGTTTATATTAGAAAATAGTGGGGGCATAATGTTTTCTCTAATGTAAGGCACAGGAAACATCCTAAATATTCGTTCATAGGAGATTAGTTAAATACATTACAGCACATCCTCACAGTGAAATGATATCTATTTAAAATGATCAGTATTGGGGCTCCTGGGTGGTTCAGTTGGTTAAGTGTCTGACTTCGGCCCAGATCATGACCTCACAGTTCGTGGGTTTAAGCCCCGCATCATCAGGCTCTGTGCTGACAGCTCAGAGCCTGAAGCCTGCTTTGGATTCGGTGTCTCCATCTCTCGCTGCCCCTCCCCTACTCACGCTCTGTCTCTTAAAAATAAATAAATGTAAAACAATAAAAATAAAAAAGATAAAATGATCAGTATTTACTGAAATAGAAAAAATATCCATAACATATTATTGAGGGAAATATCGGGTTACAAAAGAGCATGTATAGGGTAATCTATTTTTAAAATGTTTTTAAATGTTTATTTTTGAGAGAGAGCACGTGAGCAGGGGAGGGTCAGAGAGAGAGGGAGACACAGAATCTGAAGCAGGCTCCAGGCTCCGAGCTGTCAGCACAGAGTCGAACGCGTTGCTCAAACCCCTGGACTAGAAGATCATGACCTGAGCCAAAATGGGACAATCAACAGACTGAGCCACCCAGATGCCCCTAATGGGTTTGTATACATGATTATGGAGACATTGGAAAGTCTGTTCATTGAAATGTTCACAGGGATCATCTCTAGACAGTTAAGTTTGGGGTGATTTCAATTTTTGGAGGGGGAAGGGTTAATTTTTTCCTGTAAGCACTCTGCGTTGCTTCTGTTTTTAACCATCATATTTATTGTTTTTCTCTGTAGAGAAAAATAAAGGGAAACTAACTCCCTTGGTTGTACTCACTGCTTTGTACTAAGAAGCCTTAAAGCTGCGGTGTGTTTTTTTTCGTCTATCTTTATTGCCTCGCCGCTCTCATGCTCATGTCCTAATTTTGGGGCTGTTTCTACTGGCCCTGAGGAAATCCCTCCCCCGCCCCGACAGGTCTCGGGTATTGGGGCCAGATTGCAGAGACTTTTCCTTGCAGGTACCAGGGGAGAAAACTGAGAGAATTTGATTATCATCATTTGCTATTCTTTTGAAGTCATTGTGGTGCTATGTTTTGGCCCCAGGAACGCATCTATCCTCCCAATGGCTTTCTGGACCTGGCTCAGATATTTCTCCTTCATTCTGAATCACGGCTTCCCTTTGGATGCCCTGAAAATGTATGTGACATTCTCTAAAGATTGTTGTTTTTCTCAAACGTTGCCAGGGTTATATGCTCCTCGGATAGGAGGTACATCTGAGTTTTCCGTGGGCCCAGGAGACCCTGCGGTCAGGCTAGGAGTGTTCCCAAGGGAACCTCCAGACGCCCCTCAGTCTGAACGACCCCTTCATCCTAGGATCCTCGGGTGCCAATGGTGACTCACCATGCCCCGGTTTTCTTCTGGCTCCGGCAGATTACAGGGCAGTGAAACTTTCGGTTACAGTTCAAGCCTGCTTCGTGTCTTAAGGAGGATGACAGAGCCCGGTGACAGGTGTGGTAGTAAGAGAATTTGCCCTGCACTTGATACGCTTTGATTTGCCACAAAACGTGCCAACTGTCAGATTTGGTTTCCCTCCCTTGTCTTCACTTTCCATGCGTTGTCCCTCCTCTCATTTAGCTCTATCTTTTTTTTTTAATTTAAGAGAGAGAAAATGAGAGAGTACACATGAGTGGGAGAGAGGAGCAGAGGGACAGAGACAGAGAGACGGAAACTTAACCAGGTTCCACACTCAGCGCAGATCCTGACTCGGGGCTCGATCCCATGACCTTGGGAATCATCACCGAAGCTAAAATCAAGAGTCGAACACTCAACAGACTGAGCCACCCAGGCACACCATCATTTGGCTTTCTCTTTGATGTCCTCAAGATCCATTTCACAGAAGTATCAGGGATCCTTCTGCGTGTATGGTTGATCCTCTTTCAAGTCTGCTTCTGTAAAAATAGGTAAGACGAGCTGCTATGGAAAGCCTACTATCCAATAACATAATATCACTGTAGAAAACGCCTCGTGGGCCACACAGATGGAAAGTTCCTGAGAACCATAGAAGCTAATGACTTCAACACCATTGGCTTTCCTTCTGTGAAACAGCGACACAAGCATCCGTATTCCTTGCTGAAGGGGATGGCATACAGCAACAGGGACGTGACCATGGTCACCTAGCACCGTAATTTGGTGACCTCCTGTCTTCTATCAGCGGTTAGTGGCCCTTCAGAAAGAGAGACGGGATCGTACTGGTGCAGTCTGGCTTGCAAGATCACCTGGGCTTTATCACAAGCACAGGAGAAAGCAGTGGGGAGACCTGGGCACTTAGCCAGTAGAAAGAAGATACTCATGCTTGTCGCGTCCTACCTGCTGGAGCTGAGAAGGAATACATAATCTGACACAGGAGACTGTTTCCTCCTGTGTCTTACATTTACACCTAAGGAGAATAATTATGCACGTTAATGGTATCATATGATAAGACTCCTAGGATGCTTGGAATTCCGCCCTTAAGGATCTATTTCTCCATTTTAAATGCAGTCATTTCTGTGCAGACTTCATTTTCTTTTTCTCTCTTTCTCTTTTTTTTTTTAGTTTAGTTATTTATTTTGAGAGAGAAATCGAGTGTGAGAGCGAGCAGGGGAGAGGAGGGGGAGAGGGAGAGAGAGAATCCAAAGCAGGCTCTGCGCTGTCAGCACAGAGCCAGATTCGTTGCTCAAGCTCAAACCGCAAGATCATCACCTGAGTCCAAACCAAGAGTTGGACGCTTAACAGACTGAGCCACCCAGGCACCCCCAGTCTTCATTTTCAGCAAAATTGCTTTTGGGTGGGGAAACCTACAAAAACATAGTATCTTTTGAAGAGAAGATGAATTAATAGAGCCATAGGTCATTCCTTAAAAATGGGGAAAAATGAGGACTTGCTATATGTGAGACACCATGTTAGTCATATGGGTGTAGGGTTTACCCAATCTGGTCTCCAAAAATGCACAGTCTAGTAAAAGAGACAGAAGAGCACTAATGAGAAGTGGTGAACTACATGTATGAATTCTGTGAAGAAAGAAACACAGGGAGAGGCTAATTCAACATAAGGTGTTAAGATTTTACAGGCCAGGGAAGTAACTTTTATTTATTTTATTTTTTTTATGTTTATTTTTGAGAGACAGGGCATGAGTGGGAGGGGCAGAGAGAGAGAGAGAGAGACACAAAATCCAAAGCAGCTCTAGGCTCTGGGCTGTCAGCACAGAGCCCGATACAAGGGCTCGAACCCACAAACCAAGAGATCATGACTTGAGCCAAAGTTGGCCACTTATCCGATTGAGCCACCCAGGTGCCCTGGAAAGTAACTTTTAAAAAGGAACCTGACAGGGGCACCTGGGTGGCTCAGTCCGTTGGGCACCTTACTTTGGCTCAAGTCAGGATTTCATGGTCCAGGAGTTTGCACAGAGCCTGGACCACTAGATCCTGACCTGAGCCGAAGTCGGAAACTTAACCAACTGAGCCACTCAGGTGCCCCTAGAGAGCTATTTTTAAAGGATCCAGTGTGCACTAGATAAAACAAGTTTGGAGGACAGTCTAATTTTTACAATGAAATTTGAAAGATGATGAACCCAAAGTATGATCATTTCTGTGAAATGTTATGTGGAATCTCTTAACACTTGAATAAAGTAACCACTCCAAAAGCAAATAAAAATTTGTTTTAACTAATCTAAATTAAAAAGTTAAAGTATTCATCTTCTGCAGATGTACAAAGCATTATATCTAGTTTCCCAAGGATTTTTTTACAGTGACTCAATTATGCAGTTATAAGTTATAGCTGATTACATGCACTTACACTAATTATGTAATAAAGCATAATTATACTAATTACATAAACATGATCAATGAAAAATCAATTTTATCCTAGAACCCAAGGATATGCTCAGATAACAAAAGGTAAGAGATTATTGTCATGAAACTACCCATTCAGAATAGTTGCTTAATATTCTTTGACCATCAACATTATAGGGACATAGCATAAAACTTTTTCTGGCCTTTCCAAACCTCTTCATCCTTTTCTAACTTTCGGAATTCCAGGCCTTTCAGGAACAGCCAAGAAGGTGCTGTGCTCAAAAGCACAGATACATGTTCAAAGTAAAACAGAGATAAATAAGCTGAACAGTACTCGATAGTTAAGAAATTCTGTAGCCACGTGTTTCATAATATAATTAAGCCCTCAGTGATGTTAGCCTTTCTTGGCATGAAGGACATGGTGTAAAATGTTCAAATCAGAAGTTCATATTCCTGTGACAACAATAACAAGTGGTAAATTCCTTGCCAGGTTAGACCCCTTTTTCAGCACGGACCATTGGAGCCTGAAGAGGAAAAACATTTTCAAGCTTCACATTCATCAATCATCCGATCGAGAATCCCAGATTTGTCATAGGTCTTTTATTAAGAATAAAGCTCCCCCCTATCCCTAGATTAGTCTCATCTCTGTAGGATAGATTCCCTGCAGAATTATAGGGCCAAGGACATTTTTGGGGCACCTGGGTGGCTCATTCGGTTGAGGGTCCAACTTTGGCTCAGGTCATGATGTCACTCTTTGTGGGTTCGAGGCCTGCATCAGGCTCTCTGCTGTGAGCACAGAGCCCACTTCGGATCCTCCATTCCCCACCCCCGGCCCCTCCCCTGCTCTTTCTCTCTCTCAAAAATAAATAAAACATTTAAAAGAAGACATTTTAAAGCTCTTGATCCGTATTGCAAAGTTGTTCTCCCAAGGAACTGTATCGGTGTGACTGACATTGACAATGAGACCATCAGGGAAGTGCTAGTCCGACTGCCAGCACTTTTCCAAACACTTCTTCCCTTTTGCCCTTTAGTCTCTCAAGAACCAAGTGATCATTCTGTTCAGAATGGAACCTGGCTCCACGTGTGTTCCCAATGCCCTTCCCTTTTAATCTACATTACACGGATTTTTCAAAGCCATCCTGGGCAGAAGGAGTAGGCACTTTGGACCTGCCAATAATTCTTTCTTCATGAACTCACCTTCCCCCCCAGGGTTGACCATCCTCAAAGGGCCCCGTAGTAGGGGGTGTGGACCAGGAAAAAGAAACTTTGTTGGTTACTCACTAGCCTCTGGACTACTGAAGTTGACCTTGTGGGGAGAGCTGATTTAGAATCCTGCTCTGACATCTAATATTGGGCTTATAATCTGGACCGTAGCCCAGCTGATTTTGATACAGTTGGATTAAACCCATGGCCACTTCCCCAGACCGACAAGTGGTTATAACCTCATTTGATTGTCTCTATCCTGTCCTTAGGCCCAGACCCAGGATTTTTCTAATGTCCCGTGTTACTTCTGGTGTGAAGTAATGTGATATGGGGGGCAGGCAGACTGAAATCAAACTTGGTTTTATACACATAATTAACTGTATAGTTTTAGGTGAGTTATTGCTTCACACTTCCTTATCTGAAAGTAGATGCGATACTGCTTGTTTATGTAAGGATGAGGTGACAGAGATGATGTGATCATGAAAATAACACAGAAATGGCAATACTAAGAGCTATCATTTACTGGTCATGCTTTATATATGTTATCACATTTGCATTTCACAGAAGCAGCTCCAGCGGTTAAATGACTTTCCCAAGATGAAGCTAGTAAGGGGTAAAGACGCAATTTTAACTTCAGAGCCCAGGTTAACAACTATATAAAAATAACTAACATATAAAATAGAACATAGCAGGATTGAGTCCAGAGAGCAAATATGTGATCAGTGTGAAAAATATAGAAGGAATCTCTGTATGTTTGGCCATGTGGTGTTTCTTAAAACGGACCCTCAGACCTTCAACAACTAGGAATGACGCGAAGAAGTTTAAGCAAGGAAGTAGAAGAAACACAGATGGCCTTATGGTGTCCAGGAGGCCAGTGGTGACCTCTGGGAATGCAGGGAACCAGACCAGCTAGAAATAACTTATGCTTACCTCACCAGATGGTGGTGAGGACAAAGTGAGAAAGGAGATACTAATAACAATGACTTCTGGTAGATGAATACTTTCTAGGAAGCAGGCACTGTGCTGAATGGTTAGCACATAGGAATCTTTTATAAATGTTTAATTTTATTTTTTTGAGAGAGAGACACACACAGAGTGCAAGTTGGGGAGAGGCAGAGAGAGAAGGAGAACAGAATCTGAAGCAGGCTCCAGGCTCTGAGCTGTCAGCACAGAGCCCCATGTGGGGGAGCCCCATGTGGGGCTCAAACCCACGGACTGCACTGTGAGATCATGACCTGAGCTGAAGTCAGACACTTAATCGACTGAGCCACCCAGGCGCCCCTATAGGAATCTTTTTTAACCTGCAGGTTCTGATTCACCAAGTCTGGGGTGGGACCTGAGATTCTGTCCCAACATACTCTCAGGTGACACTGGTGCTATTGTCCTGTGGCCCACACTTGTGACAGCAAGAACATATATTCCCCCATTGAATTCTCAAAGCGAACCCATTGTACGCAGGATGACACTGAGCTAGGGAAAGGTCACTTTGTCCCCTTGTCCTGTAGTGGCATGAGTGGAGAATCAAACCCTGTTAAATACTCATAGCCAGAATCGACTACTGCTTCTCAATTATACTTGGGGGGAAAGGATGCCTTTACGCTCGTATGATAGTTTTTGAAACTTTGCTGAAGAGTCAGTTCTACAAATACATTATCACTAAATTCCCCAAGGGATCTCCTTACAGGAGTCCGCGTTCATTCACGTTCTCAGTACACAAAAACTGTGCTCCAGGGAACATCAACACCAGCCTCTCATGGGAGCTTGTTTAGAAATACAGAAGCTAGGGTCCTACACCAGAACTCCTGTATCAGAATCTGGATTTTGACAATTTCCCCCAGGTAATTTGCATGCATATAAAAGTTTGAGACACACTGCTTTATAGCGTGTCAGAGTTTGTTGCTTAACGTGTCTCCAAATTTCCCCGTGGCACATAGGTGCCACTATTTCTATATTTCGATTATGTAAGCTATTCTGAGATGTAACAGAAGTGCATAGGTAAGGAATCATTTTGTGGAGAGCATATCTTAACTGCTCTTGCAATCCTGAGGTGAGAAGAATAAACCTGCTGCAACGACTAGAGCTAAGTGCAAATGAGGCTTATTAACCGATTTTTATTTCTATTGCATTATTAAGCCATAGAAGATGCATTTCCTGTCCCCATCCCCCTCAAGTGCATGATTGAAAAGCAATTTAGTTAAGGGGACTCCACTTGTAAATATCTAATTACAAAAGCAATTTTCCCTCTTGTCGGTAAGAAACTAGAATAATAAGCCAGTTTATTCCTTTACGTGGTATCTGTCAAATGAGTCATCTTCCAAAGATTATGTAGCTTTTTAAAGTCAGTTCTCAGTTTTCCAATAGCCAATTATTTGGTACGTGGGTTTTCTTCTCTCTTTGTTAGCTTTCTTATCAGAAGATAACTGTGTGAAAGAAAGCTAAGAATTATGTCAAGTATTTGTTAGAGGAGGCTGAAACCCTTGTCCAAATGAAGATTATTGCTTTTTTGCCTTTTATCCATGCGTCATTTTTGCATGAATAACAGAAGTTACTCCTAACATCAAAGTCCGTGTTGGACTTAGACCACCATGCGAAGGAGGTCAAACATTTGCATTCTCTTCTCATTAGTTCAGTTGAGTTTATCCCTTTTCCTGACGGCTATATTTTCCCTGTCACAAAGAGACTGGATATGGATGTATGGATTAATAGGTGTAGATTCATCACCATTTCTGTATTAACAAGCTTTGTTGGTGTTACATCAGTAGTCTTGTATCAGTATACGGAAGGTAATTTTTAGGGGCGCCTGGGTGGCTCAGTCAGTTAAGCAGCTGACTTCAGCTCAGGTCATAGTCTCATGGTTCATGGGTTCGAGCCCTGCTCAGAGCATGTATCCTGCTTCGAATTCTGTGTCTCCCTCTCTTTCTGCCCCTCCCCTACTTGTGCTCTGTCTCTGTCTCTCTCAAAAATAAGCATTAAAAAAAATTAAAAGAGAAAAAAAGAAGGTAGTATTTACTATGTGTGTGCGTCAAAGAGAAAGATCTTTCACAGGACCATCCTATTAGTAACTATGCTACCATTCTAGATTTAATACTTCAGTGACATTAATATCTTCTCTTTTTGATCTGGCATGGGGACACAAAGATAAGGCTTATTACCAGAGTTTGGAAGGGTCGAGTCACACAAGAACAGTGAGTAATAACTGCCACAGGTGTAAGCCATTGTAGAACTTCTGGGCAGTGGTGATGAAGGACACAAGCTAGCACCGCCCCCCCGAGATGGGATATGACTTTCCTCAGGCACTCCTGGCTGCCCAAGGACAAAGGAAAGGAAAATCAACAGTTAACTGATGGAGATCACAGTCAGACAGGAAGGACGTGCATCTCCATCAGTTTGCAAACATCTTAGTCAATTACAAGAAGAAGGCAACCCTACCAATCGCTTAATCTGTGGAAACCTGTCGGCTCAGTTTCCTGGAGTCCCAGCATCACCCCTCCATAGTGATAAGGGGGGAAAAGGCATGAAAGAAATGGCAGGTAAAATTAAATTTCCTTATAACCTGCAGCCCATTGACAAATCCTTGAGGCAAATACAGAGTATAACGTTTCTCCAGGAAGTCCCTGCCTTCATAATGTTAGTGCCTTATGAGAGGGAAAACAGCCTTAGCTTGACTACAGCAAGGCCGCGGGTGTCTTGGGAGTCCTCTTGAGCCTATCAAAGGCCCCCTGGAGGCCTCCCCTGTGACTTAATCTCCCCAACCCCAGCGCAGCTCTTTCTGCCCACGTGTCCTCTCTCCCCACTTTAATAAAACCATCTTTTTGCCCCAAAGATGTCTTCAGGAATTCTTTTCATGGTCGTCAGCTCCAGACTCCCCATCACCCCAAAACCCCATCGGTGGAGTAAAGGCCTCTGTAAGTGGCGCCCCTCCACAAAAACAACGAAAGCACTGGCAAAGTGGTCGAAATGAACGTTTCCGGAACTCTGGGAATTAGCCACACTTGCAACAATCTGATGATGACTTCATTTCAGAAAAACTGCTGAGTTGGTAAGAAGAACAGGGTGTATGGTCTTGTAGCTTACCTAACTCCCCGTCTTCCTTTTTCGCAGCTCTGCAGCGGCTTCAAATTTCAGGCGCCTCACAAATATTGGCCCCTATGAACACCAGCGGCTCTGTAGCTACAGGAGCAGGCGGACTGGATATAGAGCGCCTCAGAAAGTCCCATTCTTGGGGCGCCTGGGTGGCTCAGTCAGTTGAGCATCCTGCTTCCGCTCAGGTCATGATCTCATGGTGAGTGGGTTCGAGCCCTGTGTCGGGCTCTGTGCTGACAGCTCAGAGCCTGGAGCCTGCTTTGGATTCTGTGTCTCCCTCACTCTATGACCCTTTCCTGCTTATGCTGTCTCTCTCTCTCTCTCTCTCTCTCTCTCTCTTTCTCTCTCTCAAAAAAAAATTAAAAAAAAAAAGAAAGTTCATTCTCAGAAGACTCTCATTTCTAGAGCTTTGCCACTATTTGACCAGTCTGATAGCTCCCTGGAGAAACTCCACTCCAAGTAGTTGTCATTATTAGGACATGACTCAGTGCTTACTTTGCCTAGCAGCCCTATTCTCCTGGCATTTGTCAAAAACAATCAGTGGCAATTTTTTGACATCACAATTGCTTGAGGCAGCAATAACTCGTGGGTGGGGGGGTTCTAGAAGAGCTAATCAAAAAACTTAGAAAAATTATGTAGCGTAAGGGGGAAAAATGTTAATGGAGGCATCTGAAAAGATCTGGAGTATTTCCTGGCCATCTGGAAGGCCGCACGCGTGTGCAGAGCTGTGTGCACACTCAGGAAACACCTGCGAGGAAGCCGGGGTCTCATTCCGCACTGACCTTGAGGCCTTGCACAAGCAGGATGTGCAGACTTGTAAACTACCTGGTTGAGTATTGAATGGGTGCCTCCAAGGCATACTGAGTCCCTTGGCAAAGACTAGGAGGCTTCCCTGATCCAAACATTTAAGGAACTTCTCACTCAATCATTAGCTGATCAAAAATAAACAGACTCACATACAACGAGGAATATACATTCTATAAGATTAGCCCCCAAATCTCATTTAAAGTAAGAGTAGCAAAAACAAGGAAAGAATATTAACAAACAACAACAAAAAAAGGGGAGTGAAGTCCAGTTTCAAGAGTTACCACATTATCCAAAAGGTCCAGTGTTCAACAAAAAAATTTGGGATGTGTGTAGAAACAAGAAAGGGGATTCCATATGCAGGAAAACAAATTTAAAAAACCACAGTTAATAGAAACTGTCCCTCTGGGGGCCCAGATGCTGGCCTTTCTATACAAAGAGTTTAAATTATCTGTTATGAATGTATTCAAAGAACTAACATAAATCATGTCTAAATAATTAAAGTAAAGCAATGATGTTTTAATGAAGGCATAATATTAATAAAGAGAAATCAATTTTTTAAATTTTATATATAGAGAGAAAGAGCACACACACATGAACGGGAGAAGTGCAAAGGGAGGGGGGGAGAGAGAGAGAGAGAGAGAGAGAGAGAGAGAGAGAGAGAGAGAGAGAGGGAGAGGGAGAGAATCTTAAGCAGGTTCCCTGTTCAGCATGGAGCCTGATGCGGGACTCAGTCCTACAACCCAGGGATCATGACCTGAGAAATCAAGAGTCGAACATTCAACCAACTGAGCCACCTAGGTGCCCCGAAAAGAGAAATGATTAAATAGAGAAACCAGACAGAAATACTAGAGTTGAAAAGTGCAATGACTGAGATAAGAAATTCACCAGAGGAACTATACACCCACCAACACTTTTGTCTTTCTGATACTAGGCATCCCAACAGGTGCAAGTTGATAATATCATTGTGGTTTTGATTTCCATTCCCTCATGATTACTGATGTTGAGCACTTTTTCATGTACTTGTTGACCATTTGTATGTCTTTGAAAAAGCATCTATTCTGCTTATATTTTGGTATTGAGTTGTGTGAGTTTGTTATATATTTTCAACAGCATATTAAGTGGATGATACAGCATGAAATAATGAGATTTCTCTTAGGAATCTAAGGGTGGTTCAAGACACAAAAATAAATTAATGTAATATATCACATTAACAAAGTGAAGGAAACAAATCACCTGATGATCTGAATTGATGCAGGAAAAGTGAAAAATCCAACAGTCTTTCATGAAAGAAATACTCAACAAGTTAGGAATAGAAGGGAACTTTCTCAGTGTGAAAAGGGATATTTGTGAAAAAACCCATAGCTCACATTATATGCAACAGTGAAAACCAAAAGCTTTAAACTTAAGATCAGGAGCAAGACAATGATCTCTTTCTCACCATTTCTATTCAACACAGCACTGGAAGTCCTTGCTAGAGCAAGTAGGCAATAAAAAGAAATGAAAGGCATCCAAACTGGAAAGGAAGAATTAGAATTGTCTCTATTTGCAGATGACATGATCTTATATATAGACATACTAAAAATTCCAGCCTCCACACACACACACACACACACACACACACACACACACACACACACACACACCCAAAAAGCTGCTTATGGTTAAAAAAAGAATACAGCAAACTTGCAAGGTACAACATCAACACACACACACACACACACACACACACACACACACACACACACTGGCTATATATATTAGCAATGAACATTCCAAAAAGGAAAATAAAAAAAACTTTTTTTCAGGGGCACCTGGGTGGCTCAGTTAAGGGTCTGAGTCTTGATTTTGGCTCAGGTCATCAGACAGAGCCCCTTTGGCAAAGGTGCCAAAAGTATTCAATGGAGAAAAATAGTCTTTTCAACACATGCTCCTGGGATGCCTCGGTATCCACACGCTAAGAGTGAAGTTGACCCCTACCTTACATCATATATAAAAAAGTAACTAAATATGGATCAATGAACTAACGTAAAAGCGAAAACTAGAAGACTCCTAGAATAGGGATAAATCTCTATATCCTTCTGTTTGGTGATGGATTCTTAGATATTACAACAAAAGCACGTGCAACAACAAAAACTAAATTGGACTTCATAGTGAAACATTTTTGTACAAAGGGAAGCCTGGGTGACTCAGTCAGGTAGGTGTTCAACTCTTGGTTTCAGTTCAGGTCATGATCTCATGGCTTTGTGGGTTCGAGCCCTGTATCGGGCTCTGCACTGCCAGTGTGGAGTCTGCTTGGGACTCTCTCTCTCTCTCTCTCTCTCTCTCTCTCTCTCTCTCTCTCTCTCTCTTTCTCTCTCTCTCTCTCTCTCTCTCTCTCTCTCTCTCTCTCTCTCTTTGCCTTTCCTCCACTGGCGCTGTCCCTCTCAAATAAAAATTTTGGTACCTAAAAGAATATTATCATAAAAGTAAAAACCTACGGAATAGGAGAAATATATTTGCAAATCATATTCCTAGTCAGGGTCTATTATCCACAATATAATGACCTCTTACAACAACCAAAAGACAACCAATCTAGCTAAAGAATGAGCAGAGCACTTGAATAGATATTTCTCCAAAGAAGATCTACAATGACCCAAAATCATGAAAATACGCTCGACATTATTAGTCATTAGGGAAATGCTAATCAATCCACTTATGAGATACCACTTTACACCTTGTACGATGGCTATAATGAACAACAACAAAATTGAATATAACAAGCATTTTGGTGACTATGTAGCGACATTGGAACACTTAATGCCTTGCTTGTGGAAATGTCAGATAGGCAGCTATACTATGTAAAACAGATCGGTGATGCCTCAGAAAGCTAATAATGGAATTACCATATGACCCAGCAATCCCAATATTAGGTAACTACCCCAAATCATTGAAAACAGGTATTCATACAAATACCTATATGAATGTTCATAGCAGTACTATTCATGATAGCCAAAAAGTGGAGATAACCCACATTCCCTTCAACTGATAAATGAACAAAATGCAGTATATTCACATGATGGAATATTATTCAGCCATAGAAAGGAACTGATCCATGCTAGAAAATGGACAGATCTCAAAAAACATTAGGCTGAAAAAGGAGCCAGATTGGGACACCTGACTGTCACAGTTGGTGAAATAGCAACTCTTGACCTCAGAGTTATGAGTTTGAGCCCCACACTGGGTGTAGAGATTACTTTAAAATAAAATCTTGGGGCACCTGAGTGGCTCAGTCGGTTAAACGTCCAACTTTGGCTCAGGTCATGATCTCATGGTTCATGGGTTCGAGCCCCACATTGAGTTCTGTGCTGACAGCTCAGAGCCTGGAGCTTGCTTCCAATTCTGTCTCTGTCTCTCTGCCCCTCCTCTGCTTGCACTCTGTGTGTGTCTCTCTCTCAAAAATAAACTTTAAAAATAACTTAAAAAAATAAAATCTTAAGAAAAAAAGGAGCCATACACAAAAGGTCACATACTGTATGATTACATTTACATTCAGTGTAAATAGGTAGATCCATGGCAACAGGAAGTGGACTGAGGTTTTCCAGGAGTTGTGACCGCATAATGGGTGCGGGGTTTTCCATTGAAGTAATGAATTGTTTTGGACTCAGATGGAGGTGACGGTTGTATAACATTTCGAACGTACTAAGTGCCACTGAAATGTGCACTTTAGAACGACTCATTTAACACAATGTAAATATTACCACACACGCAAAGTAATGAGACAGTAACTGTTCCTGTGGTCTGCACCATAGGCAAAAGGCAAACGCGTTCTGCTCTCTCCATTCTATTTGGCCACGGGCTTGTAGGTGGGTGCTATTTTGTTTTGCATGCTCTCCTCAGTAATGCATCCTTTCAAGATTTACCTGGGGCACAGGTGTAAAGGGTTTGGAACGATCAAGGCCACAGCAAGCAGCCTTAGCATCTTACTCTCAAAGAGCTTTATTTCAGCAGGTCAGCCGATGACGGAGTCAGGGGACACAGACCTGGCCTTAGCAAAGCCTGGGAGGTAATGCTTGAATGCGGAGCCATCAAGGGCATGATGGATACTTCCTTTAGAGGCGTTCACTTAACATTTTGTGTATAAATGTTTATAAATTATATTATTCTAAATTCAACCCATTGTAGGCTGTTTAAATTTTTTTAATGCTTATTTTTGAGAGACAGAGCTGGGGACGGGCAGAGAGAGAGGGAGACATGGAATCCGAAGCAGGCTCCAGGCTCCCAGCTGTTAGCACAGAGACTGATGCGGGGCTTGAACTCGCGAGGTCGTGACCTGAGCTGAAGTTGGACACCAGGGCCCGTCACTATAAGCTATTTAAAAGATCTCTGTTCTGAACCCTCTGGTAAAATTTTTTTAACATTTATTTTTGAGAGACAGAGTGTGAGCAGGGGAGGGGCAGAGAGAGAGGGAGACACAGAATCCAAAGCAGGCTCCAGGCTCCGAGCTGTCAGCACAGAGCCCAATGCGGGGCTTGAACTCATAGACCGCAAGATCATGAACTGAGCCGAAGTCAGACGCTTAACCGACTGAGCCACCCAGGCGTCCTACTCCATAATGTTATTTAAAGTTTAGCATTCTGAACATCACATTTCCAAACCCAGCCTGTTCCCTGAATGTGTAATATATGATTTATAGGGCCATCCTCATTTATTTGCAATTCAATTGCAAATTTTTAAATTAAAAAAATTCTAATTAAATTTAGGTTTAATTTTAATTAAAAAAATTTTAATTAAGTGCTAAGCAAATTGTGTGTGTGTGTGTGTGTGTGTGTGTGTGTGTGTGTGTGTGTTGGAGATAATCTTATAAGTCTACAGAGACAAAGTCTGATTTTTGATAATACATCTTCACACAATTATATGCATATCTTTTTTTCATGCCTCTTGATGACAATTTATAATATGATGATGATGATGGTAGTGGTACAATGACATGCTTGGCCATGGAAATATATTTTATTTGATGACAGTATATTTTCCTTTCAAATATGGCATTATCTTTTTTTAAAAGTTTATTTTTGATAGAGAGAGAGAGAGAACGAGCATGAGAGGGGAGGGGCAGACAGAGAGGGAAAGAAAGAGAATCCCAAGCAGGGTCTGTGCTGTCAGTACAGAGCCCAAGGTGAGGCTTGAGTTCACGAACCGTGAGTCCATGACCTGAGCCAAAATCAAGAGTGGGACACTTAACTGACTGAGCCCCCCAGGTGCCCCCAAATACAGCATTATCTTTAAGCAACGCGTACAATGCTCCTACTCACCCAAACTGGGCATTTGAGCTGGTTTCTCTCATACCAGTACTAAAATACTGCTTGACATGGTGGATCTTACGGCCTCTGAAGGAATTATTACAATACCTTAAATCGGTAGCATCTGCACCCGGTAAAATCTGTGGACAGTCTACCTGGTCATTGACCTGAGACAGAAAATTTCTCCAAGTACTTCTCACATCACAGATTTTCCAATGTGGTCAAGCTTGACGTGTTTTTCACACAGCGGAATTTGGAACGATTCAGAGGAAGCCATCAGGCCTAGGATTTGTATCGCTTTCTCGACATAAATCCTTCTTGCAGAACTGCTTGGGTTTTTTTGCATGTGTAAGGAAAATGTCCCAAGTTCCTAGGACTGATTTCTTCCAGTTGAAGAGTAAGCGGTGAGGTGACTCACAGGACCGAACTATACCTGCTCGGCACATAAAATGTCACAGCTTCCCCTGTGGTCCCTCAGGTCAGGAGGTGAGTCGAGAATGGATGTGGGTGGCTTAATTCAGTGTCCTTCAGTCTTTGATTTATTTCACAAATACTTAAACAATAGGCTTGGTCTCGAGAGGACTGGCAAGACTTGCTCTCAGCCCTCAAGGATCTAATTAAGGCCAAAAGATAGGTATTGCTTCTATGATTATTTGCTGTTTGACATGTGTAGACTGCAGCCAATGGAAAGAATGGGGAGGATTCACCTTGGCAGAAGGAGAAGGGAAAGTTGGTGACATACATCACAACTGTGAGATGCAAGGGTGCTCTTTTAGGAAATAGGGAGTCATTAGAAATCTTGGAGCAGGGGGGCTACTGGGTGGCTCAGTCGGTTTAATGTCTGACCTTGGCTTAGGTCATGATCTCACAGTTTGTGAGCTGATCCAGCCTATACTTCATTCTTCTAAGTGTGTGTGTGATGCTGGATCCACCAAGGGGGCGCATCTTTTAAAAATCAAACAAAGTGAGTGGTACCTGGGTGGCTCAGTCAGTCAAGCGACCGACTTTGGCTCAAGTCATGATCTCACCACTTGTGAGTTCAAGCCCCGCATCAGGGTCTGTGCTGACAGCTCAGAGCCTGGAGCCTGCTTCGGATTCTGTGTCTCCCTCTCTCTTTCTGACCCTCCCCCACTCATATTCTCTCTCTCTCTCTCTCTCTCTCTCTCTCTCTCAAAAATAGATAAAACAAAAAAATTTTTTAAGAAATCATAGAGCAGGTTTGTGTTTTAGCAAATGTGTCAGCAGTGTGTAAGAAGGGTGGCAAAGGGTAAGATAATAAGGGAGGCAGTTAAGAGGTCATTGCAACAATCTTCCCATAAAATGATGGACATCAAAACTATGGTCTTGAGACGTAAAGCTGAAAAGAACAACATGAAAGAAATATTTTAGAAATAAAGTGAACTAAGGCACCTGGGTGGCTCAGTTGGTTAAGCATGCAACTACAGCTCAGGTCGTGATCTTGCGGTTCATGGGTTCCAAACTCATGTCAGGCTCTCTGCTCTCAGTGCAGAGCCCCACTCAGAACCTCTGTCTCCTCTCTCTCTCTCTCTCTCTGTCTCTCTCTCTATCAACAATAAATAAACAGTAAAAAAAAATAACTAAATAAAAAATTGAGAATAAAACAAGCAAGCTTTTTCTGGGTCTTGAACATAGGAGCTAAGGACTTAAAGAAGAAGAAGAAGATGTCTTTGAGATTTGCAGCTTCAAGATTTATCTACCAGTGAAAAATTGCTAAGCCCAGTGAAAAGCACTAGGAGTTCATGCTTTAGGGGACAATTAATGGAAAAGCAGACCTCCTCCAAACCCATCAGTCCCTGGGGTCACTTTCACATTTTCCCAAGAGTAGCTTTGGATTCATTTCCATCATCAGACCGTTCTGTCTAGAAGACGTTTTGGAATTCTTGGTGTACCCTGGGCGAGTGAATTTATGAGAAAGGTCTTGGGGTCCTTTGGTAAACCCAGAGGAGACAAGATGTGAATTTCAAGACCACACTGGGATTCCAACTTCACCCGCATGAAATAGCACTTAGGGTTGTTCTAGGGCAATGGTTCTTATACTACAGGTGGGCATTTTTTTAAGTTCATCTATTTTGAAAGAGTGAAAGAGGGAGGGAGAGAGAGAAGGAGCACAAGTGGGACAGGATCAGATAGAGAGAGAGAGAGAGAGAGAATCCCAAGCAGGCGCTGCACGGACAGCCCCAATGCAGGGCTTGAACTCACGAACTGCAAGATCATGACTTGAGCTGGAGTCGGACACTTAACCAACTGAGCCACCCAAGCGCCCTACAGGTAGGCCTTTAGTTACATAGTATCCATGGACCTCACCACGGAGGACCTGGATCTTAACTATCCAGAATATCAGTAATGTAGATACCCATGTGTAGATATCAGAACTTGGATATTTTTGGACAAGCACCCCAGGATATTCTAATGCAAGTGGTCCAAGGACTTGACTGAGAAACACAGTCTTAGACTGATTATAGATTCCTTACCTCACTCGTGTCCCTAGGATTGGATAGTTTACATTGTCTGCAAGGACAGCGTTTGAGTTTGTTGTCCCCTGGGGCTATGTGTACGCGCATGTGTGTCCATGGTTGTGTGCGCATGTGGGCTGCTGTGTGTGATAAGTAAACACTAGAAGATTTGCTGTCACTTAGAGATGTATCCCTGCTTCAGCTTTCTCCTAGAATCACTAACACATTATTAGTACTGAGCGGGGGACTTGAAATGAAAAGTCCAAGGTGAGAGAAGACATCTTCCCATTTTTGGGTTTTTTTTTTTTAATTCTTTTTCTTCACTTCTGTATTTTGACCAAAGCCTCCAGTAATTCTACCTGTAGGACTCATCACCAGTGAGCTCTGTCATACACCATGGAACTTCGATAAATACACACCTCAGAAATAAAACCTTTACCTTCAAACCTCCCATATGACAGAATTAGCGACTGTCTATAAAAAGGGAGGTAACCTTGAAAGATACCTTAGTGACATCCTTTAAAATAAATGCCATATGGTCCTTGTTTCCAATCTGGTGGAAACGGCTGATTTCTCCACCACTGTGAAAGGTGTATGATGTGCCTTTTCAGTGCTGACAGCACCCTGGCTGGGACCGCCTTCATATGGCGACACCTGCCAGAGAAGCCACAGCATTAGGCAGGCGTCTGGGAGTTCTTGGATACAAGGCAGACTGTGATTGTTTCCAGACCTGCTCGGCCTGCGCTCTCGCCGAGAGCATGGTTCCAAGATGATTAGCATATGCCTAGAATGTAGAACGAGTCTCTCTATTTCAGAATCTGGCACTGCATCAGCAGAACGCCAACTCATTATGGACCAGCTCAATGGAAGCTATACCTAGGTCCCCACAATTTTAATAGAGAAAGCACTCTTTATTGTTGTTATTGGTGGTGGTGGTGGTGCTGTTCTTGTTAAACTCACGTAGTGATTTATTATACCGACTTTGTCCTGATCTGTATGCCTCAGGCGACCCCTATCCGCCATGGAGAAGGCACCAATAGGGCTCTTCTGGTTGACAGGATACCAAAACTGGTTTCAGGCTGGGTTTTCTACTGGACTGACGGCTTTGAGGCATGACGCTTGCCTCAATGGACCCAGAGATTGCTGGTGCCTTTTGGAAGGCATGGTAGGGAAGCAGCCGTTAAACTTGCCCTGCTCAAAATCTCTTCATCGCAGTCTTTGCATACAGAAATCTCTCAAGCGATTGCTTGCTAAGAAAAAACCATGAGGCTGTGGGAAATGGGACGGGTCTGCTGTGCGTTAGTTATTATGAAGGACACCGGGGAAGGAAAATGATTTTTTTGACCAGTGAATGTAGGCATTGAAGTCTGCAATAAAACAGAAGTTGTGAGGGGTGCCTGGGCAGCTCAGTGGGTTGAGTGCCTGACTTCGGTGCAGGTCACGATCTCACAGTTCATGGATGAAGGAAGCCCTGTGTCGGGCTCTGTGCTGACAGCTCGAAGCCCAGAGCCTGCTTCAGAGTCTGTGTCTCCCTCTCTCTGCCCCTCCCCTGCTCAGGCTCTGTCTCTCTCTCAAGAATAAATAAACATTAAAGAAAATTTAAAAAAAATAAAAGAAGTTGTTGGGTGCCTGGGTGGCTCAGTGGGTTGGGCTCCCGACTCTTGATTTCAGCTCAGGACATGATCTCAAGCCCCATGTCAGCCTCCATGCTGACAGTGCAGAGCCTGCTTGGGATTGTCTCTCTCTGCCCTCTCTCTCTGCTCCTCCCCTGATCACATGCACATGTGCATGCACTCTCTCTCAAAGTAAATAAATAAACATTAAAAAAATAATGAACTGCTTATGCAGTAGGACAGTCACCTACATTTCGCTACCGCCTCTGCTGCGTGTGGCCAGCATGCCGCCTTGTCTCTTGCATTCTTTCTCAAGTCTCAAAATTATCTCATGGTATGGGCCATGACAAGTGGTGAAATTGATGACAGGAGACATTTTGCTCCAAACAAGTAAATGGCCGAGGGTTCTTTTCTAAGGTGAAAAAATGACCAAAGCCAAGCGGTTTTTCTGGATGTTTCCAATTTTATCAAACCACAGGCAACTTGTCCCACTTCTGCTTGTTCTTTAAGTGCAAGCCTGTTATGAGCCATGTTTCAAAAGACAAAGAAGTCATTACTCAGAGGCTCCAGGAGTCCAGAAGGAACCATGAGGCAAAAATCAGGTAATAGGTAAATTTATCTCAATATACTGAGGGCAGAAGCAGCCAAGAGTTTTAGATGAAAATGAAACCAACCAGTTGGACAAATTTACAGAGAAAGAGAAAATGCAGTGGTGCTGCAGAAGGAAATACACGGGGCTGAGGAAGGCGATTGCTCAAACTGGAGTCTTGTGGCGAAAACATGGTACTTTCCTTGATATTCAAGGATTTCAGCTAAGAGACAGCTGAATAATTGAATACTTGCAGATCATATATATATGTGCCTGTGTAATATGGTATGGCATATTGAAAGATTATATGATGGATGTAATTGTCTATGTACATTTGCAAACATGATTTTTTATATATTCTTTTAGTCTTTTATTTTTGAGAGAGACACAGAATACAAGTGGGGGAGGGGCAGAGAGAAAGGGAGACACAGAATCCAACACAGGCTCTAGGCTCTGAGCTGTCAGCACAGAGCCCGATGCGGGGCTCGAACCCATGAACTGCGAG
The DNA here is from genome assembly GCF_006229205.1 of Suricata suricatta. Lineage (NCBI taxonomy): Eukaryota > Metazoa > Chordata > Mammalia > Carnivora > Herpestidae > Suricata > Suricata suricatta. The sequence continues at coordinate 80,680,032 of NC_043717.1, forward strand.
ATGGTGAGATCATGACCTGAGCTGAGTCAGACAATTGACCCACTGAGCCACCCAGGCGTCCCTGCAAAGATGATTTATTTTATTTTATTTATTTATTTTGAGAGAGAGAGACGGGAGAGAACATGAGCAGAGGATGGGCAGAGAGAGAGGGAGAGAGAATCCCAAGCAGGCTCCACACAGCATGGAGCCCCATGTGGGGCTGGAACCCACAAACCATTAGATCGTGACCTGAGCCAAAGAAGGATGCTTAACCGACTGAGCCACGCAGGCGACCACAAAGGTGATTCTGGTCCTGGGTGCCCTTTCTCCATTACTTGCAGATCTTAAAATTAAGCACAAGGAGAAACTGTTTTGACTTCTTCAAATAAACAACAACAAGAAAGAAGGCTGTTAGATAGAAATCGGGAGCCCTTTTCGACTAATAAATCAATAACCTTAAGCGCTGGATGGAGAGAACAATTTTAAATAAAATTAGGCCCTAAGGACAGAAAAAGCGAGTCTTTTAGCAAAATTACTATTGGAATGTGCAATCATGGTGAAAATTTTCATTCATGATGTTTATTTTGCTGTTGGTGTTTATTTGTTTAAATTGTTTTTTAATGTTTATTTATTCTTGAGGGAGAGAGAGACAGAGTGCGAGTGGGGGAGGAGCAGTGAGAGTGGGAGACATAGGATCTGAAGCAGGCTCCAGGCTCTGAGCTGTCAGCACAGAGCCTGATGCAGGGCCTGAACCCACAAACTGTGAGATCATGACCTGAGCTGAAGTTGGACCCTTAATCTACTCAGCTACCCAGGCACCCCAATGTTTATTTGTTTAAAAGAGGTAGGGGCAGGGGTAGAAAGAAGCTGATCTCTGGTGAGCAGAGTAAGTGTATTTGTTAACAAAAGATCTTCATCTTGAAGTCAGAGAAGCAGTTGAACCTGAAATACGGGGGCAGGAGGCTTGGGCACCCATATACGTTTGTTTAGGATCACAGTCTGTGCATATCTGAAACAATGTCAGTGAATGATTCAGGGTTTTTCTTTATAAGAGAGTGGTGGAGCTTGGTGCTATGGACTGAATGTGCCCATTTCCCGCCCCATAGTTCCCCCTCTCCAATTCATATGGTGAAACCCTACCCCTCAACGTGATAAGATTTAGAGACGGGCCTTTGGGAGATCATTAGATCATGTCATGATGGTGGGGTCTTCATGATGAAATATGTGCCCTTATAAGAGAGAACAGGGCCCCTCCAACTCCACGTGAGGATACAGCAAGAAGGGTGCTCTCAGGGTGCCTGGGGGGTTCCGTCGTTTACGTGTCCAACTCTTTGTTTCAGCTCAGGTCATGATCTTGCTGTTCATGGGTTTGAGTCCCACATCGGGGTCTGCAGTGCAAAGCCTGCTTGGGATTCTCTCTCTCTCTCTCTCTCTCTCTCTCTCTCTCTCTCTCTCTGCCCCTCCCTGGTGCTTGCTCACTCTCTCTCAAAATAAATAAATAAACTTAGGGGGAGGGGGAGGGTGCTCTGTACAAACTAAGGAAGAAGACTCTCACTAGGAATGGAACTAGTCAGCACCTTGACCTTGGACTTCCCAGCCTCTCGAAGTATCAGAAATAAGTTTCTGTTTCTAAGCCCCCCCACCTCCTGTCTATGATATATTATAGCAGCCCGAGCTGGCGAAAACTGTGTATTTAGATGAAACAGACCAAGCACTGTAGGTTGGATAAGGAAGCTGATTTTGCCTCAAGGCCTATTTCTATCAATCTGTCTCTAAATTTTATGTATATATTTTAAAGTAGGCTCCACACACAATGTAGGGCTTGAACTCGTGACCCTGGGATCAAGAGTCTGATGCTCTACTGACTGAGCCAGCCATTATACATTTTATAATTCTTAAAGTCAGTGGTATGATTTCAACAGCGCTTGCTTTACAAAACTTACTTATGGAGGAACGTACGACATATATGCATGTTTTATTTCAGTTCCCGTGCCTATAGGGATCCCCAGTTTTTGACTGTATGAACATGACCTGGAGTGTCACCCTGTACCTCCTGGCACATGTGAATCTCAAACAATGAGGTCAGGAAGAAACAAAAGACCCTTAAAGGTCGAATTTTGCAAACCCTGATCTAAGTAGGGACCGCAAAGATCACTGGACTGCTGATTGTTTTAGGAATGTGTTTATTTAGTTTTCCTAACCCATTTGAACGTAGCTATCATATGCCCTGTGGCCTTTTATATTTCCTTCACCTTGAAGCTTAAGCCAAGTATGCAAAAAGGATACTGTGATTTAGTGGTATAATTATGCCATTGCATACAACGTATTATTCTTGTAAACTTAAAAATGGCAAAAAAAAAATCACGATCTTAAAGTCTCTGCTAGCAGTTGCATCAAGGAAATAAAAATTTAAGTGAATTCAGTTGTGAAACGCTCTGGGACTTTGGAAGTAGGGAGGAGGGGAATGCATTTGTGGGGTGCTGCGCCTCCCCTAAGAGCAAGAATTAGAAAAAGCCTATTGGTGTTAATATCAATACCTGTCATTAAATGAAACCCAACCACATTTAATGACAGGTAGACAGGGTTTTTTTCTAGAAAATACACATTTAAATATTTCTCAGCTCCACCAATCATCACTCATCTAGATTAAGACACAAAACTGCTTCCTTTTTTTTTTTTTTGAGAGAGAGACAGAGTGTGTGTGTGAGTGGGGGAGAGGGCAAAGGAAAGAGAGAGGGAGAGAGAATCTTAAGCAGGCTCCACGCTCAGTGTGGATCCCAACGTGGGACTCGATCCTGCGACCCTGAAACCATGACCTGAACCAAAGTCAAGCATTGGATGCTTAACTGACCGAACCATCCAGGTACCCCCAAAACTGCTTCCTCTTAAGGATTTCATGGTACCCATGTAGTTGGTTGGAACATAATTGAGGCTGGGAATGAAGACAAGGACAGTTTTCAGTAGTTATTTTTGTAGCAATATTAAACATGTATCTGGCGTTTGTAACATGAGTACGGACATGTAGGTCGAGGGATGGGGAGGGGAAACGTGGACACAGCAGACTGGAAGGAAGACAGTGTAGTCAAAATGCATAGGGACTACAGCAGAGACGCTGAGCACAGCTCTTCTGGTGGCTTGGTTACTCCAGTCCAGCCCAGCCTCAGCTCCTGTGGTTCCCACATGTAGCCTGTCCATGACCATCTCTTGCTACGTAGACTAGCTCTTAGAATTCCGGCAACTCTACCCAGAAGCAGCCTTGGCTCTTTGACTCTGGGCGGTTTCCTTTACCCTGTGGCTGGTTAGCATCTTAAGATACAGCTTGGCTTGTGTGTTTCTTGGCTCATTGCGGGTCTCCGTCTCCTTCTTCCGCTTCCCTGCGAGGCTATAGCCTCCCATCCGCTGAAGTAGGGCCCACAAAGGCCACAGCATTTTCGAGGGACTCTGGCTTTCGTTGCTCCCGCACAACAGAGCCTTTTGTGCCTGCCCTGTGCCTTTGACGTTTTTCATGCGTCCTCCATCCTCTGCTCCACAGCGGTTTCCTGCCTTTCTTCCTGACACTGGCTAACCCAGAAGTTGGAAGCATAATATTTGGCCTATGCTGTCTATAACCTTCCAGGGCTCCCCTCGGAAGCTATCAGCGCTGTAATCTTTCCTGTTACCTAACCATCAGAGGCACCTTGGCACCATTCATAATGATCTAGCCACTGAAGAGTATGACAGCTAGACTCATAAGCATGTAGTTTGAATAAAATATGAAAAAGAAACTGAAATGAAACTAACATAATTGCTGAGATTCAAATAAGTATTTATTATTTTTTATTTAAAAATTTTTTTAACTTTTTTTTATGTTTCTATTTATTTTTGATACAGGAGAGACAGAGCATGAGAGGGGGAGGGTCAGAGAGAGAACGAGACACAGAACTGGAAGCAGGCTCCAGGCTCTGAGCTAGCCGTCAGCACAGAGCCTGATGCGGGGCTTGAACCCACGAACGTGAGACCTGACCTGAGCCAAAGTCAGAGGCTTAACTGACTGAGCCACCCAGGCGCCCCTATTTAAAATTTTTTTTAATGTTTGTTTACTTTTGAGAGAGAGAGAGAGAGACAGAGTGTGAGCAGGGGAGGAGCAGAGAGAGAGACACACACACACACAGAATTTAAAGCAGGCTCCAGGTTCTGAGCTGTCAGCGTGGAGCCTAAGGCAGACTTGAACTCATGGACAGCGAGATCATGACCTGAGCCCAAGTTGGATGCTTAACCAACTGAGCCACCAAGGAGCCCCTAAATATTTCTTTAGCACAGAAGGTATTAATTTCCAAAAGGTCTCTCTATGGTTATACAAAAAATGATTATTAAAAATTATTTTAAAAATTGGGGCACATGTCTGGCTCAGTCGGTAGAGCATATGAGTCTTGATTTGGGGGGGTCATGAGTTCAAGTCCCACATTGGGCATAGAGATTACTTAAGAAAATGTTCACTAGTGCCCATTGGTGATGGTTAAAAGTTGAATAAAGATTTTTTCAAATTATTTAAAAAATTAACTAGGAAGTTGAGGAAGTCATTGTCCTTTCTAATTCACCTTTTAGTTCTCAAGGGTCTAAAGTGTATTAAATATCTGCTTTGAAAAGTGAAGAAATTAACACTCTAACTCTCAGTCTGCCTTGAAATTTTCATTTTTACTTTCTCAAAGTTTACAACATTATGTTCTAGAACCATAATACCCACATTTATTTTTGTTTTGTTTTTAATTTTTTTTAATGTTTGTTTATTTTTAAAAGAGAGAGACAGAGAATGAGCAGGGGAGGGGCAGAGAGAGAGGGAGATGCAGAATCCGAAGGAGGCTCTAGGCTCCAAGCTGTCAGCAAAGAGCCTGATGTGGGGCTTGAACTCACAAACTGAGAGATCATGCCCTGAGCCAAAACCAAGTCAGACGCTTAACGGACTGAGCCACCCAGGTGGCCCTATATACAGACTTTTTAAAAAAATAGTTTATTGTCAAGTTGGTTTCCATATAACACCCACTGCTCTTCCCCACAAGTGCCCTCCTCCATGAGCATCACCCTCCCCCTTCAGCCCTCAATTTGTTTTCAGTATTCAAGAGTCTCTCATGATTTGCCTCCCTCCCTCTCCTCAACTATTTTTCCCCCTTCACCCTCCCCATGGTCCTCTGTTAAGTTTCTCCTGTTCCACCTATTAGTGACAACATATGGAATCTGTCCTTCTCTGCCTGACTTATTTCACTCACATGACACCCTCGAGGTCCATCCACGTTGCCACGAATGGCCACATCTCATTCTTTCTCATTGCCATCCTATAGACAGACTTTTAAATAAACTACTGAGGTCGGATCCTCTGCAGAGTTTTGGAGGGTATAGTAGCTTCCTCCTAAGCCGAACATGGTAATGCTTTGCAGTGTTCTCCCTGGGCAGGCAGCAGCAAATCGCCTGAACCTGGTTAGAAATGTAGTCAGGGGCCCTACTTTGCCCCCAGACCTGCAGAATCAGAAATTCTGGGTGCAGAATCTAAGAATTTGTGTTGTAATAAGCCCTCCCGGGGATTCTGAGGCACCCTGAAGCTTGAAAACCCACGGGCTACAGAATCAGAGTGGCGTGTGGACCCACTGTACCCAACATCACCTGGGAGCATGTGAGCAACGCAGATTCACACAGGCCCCACCCTGGACCTCCGGCATCACAGTCCGCATTTTGACAAGGTCTCCAGCTGTTTCATATGCACGTTCACACGTGAAACCACTTTTGAAAACCGCTGCTGGGGATGCCTGGGTGACTCACTTGGTTAAGCGTCCGACTTCAGCTCAGGTCCTGATCTCACACACAGCTCGGGAGTTCGAGCCCCGCATCGGGCTCTGTGCTGACAGCCCAGAGCCTGGAGCAGGCTTTGCAGTCTGTGTCTCCCTCTCTCTGTCCGTCCCCTGCTCCCACTCTGTCTCTGTTTCTCTCTCAAAAATAAACATTAAAAAAAATCACTGCTTTGTCTAGGTCAGTGATTCTTAACCTCAGCTGTAGTTACAGAATTACCTAGGCCGCTGTAAAAACTCCTGATGGCTGGGTCTCACCCTGGACCAATTAAATTAGAATCTCCCGGGTTCGGCTGGGTGTTAGTACTTGTGTAAGCTCTCCATGTGATTCCAACATGCAGCAAAGGGTGAGTACTTTTCCCCAGGCTGTGGCTTATTTAATCACACTGCTTTATTAAATTACCACTGCTTCTGGGAACTTTTTTTTTTTAGTGTTTATTTATTATTGAGAGACAGAGAGAGACAGAGCATGAGCAGGGGAGGGCAGAGAGAGGGGAGACAAAGAATCTGAAGGAGGCTCCAGGCTCTGAGCTGTCAGCACAAGGCCCATTGTGGGGCTCAAACTTGTGAACCACGAGATCATGACCTGAGCTGAAGTTGTACACTTAACTGACTGAGCCACCCAGACGCCCCATTCCAGGAACTTCTTGATAGTGCTTATTTGCTGATGCCACCCATTCATTCATATTCTAGTAACTGTTTTGTGTCTATACATTGTGTTTCTGTGTTGTCTGTCATTTTTTAAATTTATTTTTGAGAGAGAGAGAGAGAGAGAGAGAGAGAGACAGCGTGAGCAGGGGAGGTTCTGAGAAAGAGGGAGACACAGAATCTGAAGCAGGCTGCAGGCTCTGAGCTAGCTGTCAGCACAGAGCCTGACGCGGGGCTCGAACCCACAAACCGTGAGATCATGACATGAGCTGAAGTCAGACGCTTAATTGACTGAGTCACCCAGGAGCCCCTGTCTGTCATTTTAATGGGGTCCTTGGAGCTCATGGAGATGAATGCCTATAGTCAGTTTGCCTCTAAAGCCGGATGATGTTATCTTTAATTTAAAAAAAAAGTTAACTATATTCCTATGAAAGCTTGAGGGGAAAAAGAATACCAAAAATATAACTCTTAATCACCAACCCACAGATAACCTCTGTTAGCTCTGCTTTGGGATGTCTTCCTCCAGGGTTTTTCTCTCTGTAGCTGTATAAAACAAAATTGGGGGGGCACCTGGGTGGTTCAGTGGGCTGAGCATAGACTCTTGATTTCAGCTTGGATCATGATCCCAGGGTCATGAGGCTGAGCCCCATATTGGGCTCTGCACGGAGCATACAGCCTGCTTGGGATTCTCTCTCTCTCCCTCTGTCCCTTTCCCCCACTCATGTGCTCTCTCTCGCTCTCTCTCAAACTAAAAATATAATAAGAAAATAAAGTAAAATAAAAAAACAGACAACAATTGGGACCATGTGTGCATAGAGTTTAGGATTCTAATTTCACTTAACAGATTTCCTAAGCCTAAATTCCACTGAGAACGATTCATCTAGAAGAATATGGGTGTACTCTTCTACAGTGTGGCTATCATATATTCTATTTAGTGATTCCATTATTGGTGGTCAGCTAGGCTGTTTCTAATTCATTGATATAAAATGATAAAGCTCTTAGAATAATTTTGTTTTGATCCATTCATCAGTCAGTGGACATTTGGGCTCTTTCCGTAATTTGGCTATTGTTGGTAGGGCTGCTATAAGCATTGGGGTGCATGTATACATATGCAGTGGAATACTACTCAATGATGAAAAAGAATGAAATCTTGCCATTTGTAACAACGTGGATGGAACCAGAAGGTATTATGCTACATGAACTAAGTCAGTCAGAGAAAGAGATATCCTATGATTTCACTCATATGTGGAATTTGAGAAACTCAACAGATGAACATAGAGGAAGGGATGGAAAAATAAGATAAAAACAGAGATGGAGGCCAACCGGAAGGGACTACCAGAAGAGACTCTTAACTACAGAGAACAAACAGGGCTGCTGGAGGGGATATGGGTGGGGTGATGGGCTAAATGGGTGACAGACATTAAGGAGAGCACATTTCAGATGAGCTCTGGGTGTTATATGTAAGAGATGAATCACTGGGTTCTAGTCCTGAAGCCAAGACTACACTGTGTTAACTAATTTGAATTTCAATTAAAAAATACATTTTTTGAAATTTTTGTACACATCTGTGATTATTTCTTAGAATGGATACTAAGATATAGAAACACTGGCTCAAAATTATGAATTATTTATAGGCTCTGAATACATATTTATTTGTACATCTGTAACTCTCTAGGATAGTTCATTTAGTATGTCAACTTGGCTAGACCTTGCTACCCAGATATTTGGTTACACACCAGTCTGGATGTCTCTAAAATAGTATTTTTTAGATGAGATTCACATTTTAATGAGTAGATTACCCTCCTTAGTGTGGATGGGCCTCATTCAGCTGAAGGCCTTAAGAGAAATAAAGTCTAAGGTCCCCCAGAAAGAGGGAATTCTGCCTGCAGACAGCTTTCAGACCTGAGTTACAATATCAACCCTTTTTTTAAAATGTTTATTTATTTATTTTGAAAGAGGGAGGGAGAAAGAGAGAGAGCAGGAGGGGCAGAGAGAGAGAGAGAATCCCAAGCAGGCTTTGCACGGTCAGGGCAGAGCCTGATGGAGGATTTGAACTCACGAATCATGAGATCACGACCTGAGCTGAAGTTGGAGACTTCGCGGACTGAGCCACCCAGGCACCCCTCTCCGGAGAATCTCAAGTAACATGCCGTCCTTCCCAGTATTTAGCACAATGCCTTCTCTACAGAAGTTGTAGAACGAATGTTTGGTGAAAGCTAGCATTAACTCATTAAGGTACTAAGGAGTATAATAAAGTGCTATTCTCATTCTCTTAAGGTTATTTATTTTACAGAGAACACTATTTCTTACATGAAGTTAACTGTGCAAAAGGAAGCTTTCATGGTTCTTTTACTTGATTTATCCATCTCCAAACACATGACAAAAGAGCAAATAAAATCAACGGTCCCTTTTGCTGTGCTTTATTTGAGTTACCTCAAACAAAAATACACCAAATAGAAATAACAATAAAAATTTGGGGGCACCTGGATGGCTCAGTTGGTTGAGCGTCCAACTTCGGCTCATGTCATGATCTCACGGTTCGTGGGTTCGAGCCTCTCACATCAGCCTCTGTGCTGACAGCTAGCTCAGAGCCTAGAGCCTGCTTCAGATTCTGTACCGCCCTCTCTCTCTGCCCCTCCCCTGCTCGTGCTCTCTCAGTCTCTAAAAAATAAATAAAAAACATAAAAAAAATTAAAAAAAGTTTTGTACTTCCCTTATTAAATCACTACTTATTAAACAACTACTATGTCCCCAACATTGTCTGAAACTGTTCAGAGACTGTAGAAGCTACTTTATTTATTCCTTAAAAATATAATGAAGTTACTGGAGATAGTTTCTGTGCTCTCTCTGTGTGTGTGTGTGTGTGTGTGTGTGTGTGTGTGTGTGTGTGTGTGTGTTTCCTTTTCTGCAGAGGGGGTTAAAGAGGACACTTGGATGGCATAAAGTCTGTCTTAGCATGTAGCACAGTAGCACAAGCTTATGATTGATGGTTGTGGTTTAATAACTTGCTTCTATTAAAATCTGTCTAGATGTTGGCGAGGATGTGGAGAAAGGGGAACCCTCTTGCACTGCTGGTGGGAATGCAAACTGGTGCACTCGCTCTGGAAAACAGGGTGGAGGCTCCTCAAAAAACTATCACTAGAACTCCCCTATGACCCAGCAATAGCACTGCTAGGGATTTACCCAGGGGATAAAGAAGTGCTGATGCACAGGGGCACATGTACCCCAATGTTCATAGCAGCACTGTCAACAATAGCCAAATCATGGAAGGAGCCTAAATGTCCATCGACTGATGAGTGGATCAAGAAGATGTGGTTTATATACAAAATGGAATACTACATGGCAATGAGAAAGAATGAAATCTTGCCATTTGCAGCAACGTGGATGGAACTGGAGGGTATTATGCTAAGTGAAATAAGTCAGGCAGAGAAGGACAGATATCATATGTTTTCACTTATATGTGGACCTTGAGAAACATATGGGGGGATGGGAAGGGGAAAAATAGTTACAAACAGAGAGGGAGGGAGGCAAACCACAAGAGACTCTTAAATACAGAGAACAAACTGAGGATGGATGGGAGACTGGGGGAGAGGGAAAATGGGTGATGGACGTTGAGGAAGGCACTTGTTGGGATGAACACTGGGTGTTGTATGTACGCCAATTTGATAATAAATTTTATTTAAAGATAAAAAATGTTTTAAAAATCTGTTTAGACTTACTAGCATGTTTCTACATGATGACACCATTAATGGCGCCTACTCTAGAAAATGAAATAAATGCTTCCCCATGAAACTAAAGTTTAGACTACTTTTAGATAAATCAGGATATAGCTATAAAGTGCAATATTGGCTAGCTTGCCATTAAATATTCTTTTTTTAATGTTTACTTATTTATTTATTTATTTATTTTTAATTTTTGAGAGATAGAGTGAGACAGCGCGGGGGAGAGTCAGAGAGAGAGGGAGACACAGAATCGGAAGCAGGCTCCAGGCTCTGAGCTAGCTGTCAGCACAGAGCCTGATGCGGGGCTCAAACCCATGAACCGTAAGATCATGACCTGAGCCAAAGCCGGATGCTTAACCGCCTGAGCCACCCAGGTGCTCACATTAAATATTCTTTATTCTATTAAACTCCATTAAAAACAAGTGATAGGGTGCTTCCTGTTATACTGAGTGAGCTACGGTAATAGAAATGCCAGCTTGTTATGGACAAAGGAGGATTGAACTGCTTTTTCGCCAGAAAATATGAGTGGAGATAGTTGATAATATAGTAGAGCAATCCAACAAAAATGAGGCAAAGTCAGCCTGGAGGCATGAATCACGCTCACCATGGGCAGGAAAGAATTACGATTGCTCTGAAAGAGTAAGTATTTTAGCTTCCTGATTGCATTTATCCGAGACAGCAACGGCAAAAATTTGAGTACATAACTGTTGTTGCCCACTGGATTCTTTTAAGGTCAGTGTTCCCAAAGCTTGCCTAACATCAGATTTATCCAGAATACCTGTTACAAACAGACTCCTGATCCCGCTCCAGACGACCTGAAGCAGAATCTCTTGGGGGAATGGCCTGGTATATGCATTAAAAAAAGTTTTTTTACATTTCTTTATTTTTGAGAGACAGAGCACAAGTGGGGGAGGGGCAGAGAGAGATGGAGACACAGAATCGGAAGCAGGCTCCAGGCTCTGAGCTGTCAGCACAGAGCTTAACGTGGGGCTTGAACCCACAAACTGTGAGATCATGACCTGAGCGAAATTGGATGCTTAACCGACTGAGCCACCCAGGCACCCTGTGGCATATGCATTTTTAATAAATCTTCCCTCCTGATTCTGACTCTGTCAATTTCGGAAGACACTAGTTCAGGCTATCAGTATTCATACACAGTTTACTAGACCCAGGAGACCAGGAGTGGCCGCACGTACAAGTCACAATGAGCTGCTCTGGTTGGTATATGGGGTTTGGGAGAGGGGGGCAATTATCTAAAGATGATCTGCCCTCTCTTGTGTCTATAATCCTGCCACCTGAGATTAATATTTCACTTCTTCCTAGTTTCATTCCTAGATTAATATTTCTTCCTAGTTCTTTTCTGTATGGTACATATCCTGGAAATATTTGCACTAGGAGATAGTATGAAATTTACCATGTGACAGAAAGAACTGGGTATAATGGAGACTCCGGGCTCATAGGGGGGATGACAACAGTGTGGACACGTATATCAAGGGGACATGTGGCACACCACAGGTGCCCTGGGCCTGTTTCCCCACCTCCCCAGGAAGCCAGCGCCATAGCACAGAGACTTCCGAAGAACATCATCTATTTTTTGTAAGCAGTCCATTTTCTTACTGGAATATTGGGCCTCTGATTTATTTTTTACTTAATAAAAGTGTCAAATGGGATAATATATGAAAACATAGATAAAGTATTATACACATTAGACCATAATCTAGTGAAATAATTTAGTAACCTATGATTTGGGGCATGTAATTAGATACCCATGCAAGGTGCGTGTGTGTGTGTGATATGTGTATTTGCATGTTTTCCCCCCTAACCTCAGTCTCTACTTTTCCTCCACCTCCTGGGCAAGCATCAGAGTCAAAATGGGAGGTTGTCATCCCAATTCCCTAATAAGGGGCCACTGTGACCACAAGTCATTTCCACTATAGTATTATTTTTTTAATGCTTATTTATTTTGAGAGAGAATGTGGGGGAGGGGCAGAGAGAGAGGGAGAAAGGGAATCCCAAGAAGGCTCCACACCGTCAGCACTGAGCCCAAGGTGGGGCTCAATTTCACGATCCCTGAGATCACAACCTGAGCTGAAATCAAGAGTCTGAAGCTTAACCAACTGAGCCACCTAGGCACTCCTATAATATTATTAGTACCATTTTACAGATGTGAATATGTGTGTGTGTGTGTGTGTGTGTGTGTGTGTACACACACAAAATCATACATACATGCGTATCACACACACATTCCAAACACACATATATACACATATGTATATGTATATTCATATACATTTAAGTATACCAAAAGTAACTTCATTCCCAAGAATTCTAAGATGCCTTCCAAGCCTCTAAAATCCTTTATCAAATAGGAAAGTTCCTCATATAAAGTAAAGATTCTCCCTTGGGGATCTTTGTTCATGTCTTTCATTTATAATGATATATGAGTAATTAAGGTAATCAATGTAGGTGTTCACCGAGCTTTTGAAAACCACCTGTCCAGGGGCACCTGGGTGGCTCGATTGGTTGAGCGTCCGACTTCGGCTCAGGTCATGATCTCACAGTCTGTGGGTTTGAACCTCGTGTTGGGCTCTGTGCTGACAGCTCATAGCCTAGAGCCTGCTTCCGATTCTGTGTCCCTCTCTCTCTGCCCCTCCCCTGCTCATGAGCTGTCTCTCTGTCTCTCAGAAATAAGTAAATGTTAAAAAAAAAAAAAGAAAGAAAACTACCTGTCCAGGGGCACTCAGTATACATTCCAGTGTGGGCCTCCTTCCGAATTGATAAAGAATATGAGCTCTGGTCTTAGGTTAGACTAGGGTCTGAGTAATGTGTGCATTACTTACAAGTTACTGTAGGTCACGAAATATTTGACTGTCAGTTTTCACATCTGTAAAATGGCACTAATACTATTATAGTGGAAATAACTCTTGGGATAGTAGAAGAATGGAATAAGATTTTACACATAAAAAGAATATTGAACTCATTATAAATATTGAAATAAGACTCCTAGGACACTCCCACATCTCCCAACCAAACAGATGAGTGGCCCAACATATGGCCCATGACTGTCATTTCCATAGTGACAAGGAGAATTCTGGTCCTAACAAAGTGATGGAGAAGACTGAATTCAGCTGGTCCCAGAGATGGTTTAATGTCAGCCTTCAAGGAGCGGGGCTCTTGGAGTAGACTACTATGGTCACAGTGGCCCCTTATTACAGAAATGGGATGACAACCTCTCATTTTGACTCTGATGTTTGCCCCGGAGTCAGAGGAAAAGTAGAGACTGAGGTTAAGAGTGAAAATGTGCAAATACACCAACACAACATGACTGAAGAGAACAGATTTCAGTGAAATGATAGGTTAGCAATATTTGGAGAAGCTAGATGGAGGTAACGGTGCTAGGAAAGGTGAGGGTAAAGCCAGGCTCAAACTCTGAGACCAGAAATGTCTGATCAAGTTAGAACATCCAAATAATGTATTTTTTAATGGCATGGGGATGGAGTGCAGGTCTCATCTACCAAGGAGGAAATATTAAAAGTTATGTGGTAGAGATTTTTTAGCATAGTCCATTTTCCTGGAAGTCATTTTTAGCCCATTCTAAATTCTGTGTGTTAAAAGGATACATGAATTCATTAAATTATTTTTAGCTCAGCTCATTATTACAGTCAGCTTGACACCTCAGACAGTTGCTAATTTTTAACCAATTTAACAAAATGTCTTTTGTTAAGACTTAAGTAGCAATGCTTCCAACTTATTAGAGTTGAAGCAAAAGAAAGCCTTTTACAGAAGAAATAAATGTTTTGAAGGTAGACTGGGTATAGAAACATGGTGAATCAGAAAGCAAGACCCTAGAAATGACTTGGTTCCATCTTCCCTCAGACAGATGAGGTAACAAAATCATTCCCTGATACCTACATTAGGGTAATAGACAGTAGATAAGCAATGAGCCTATCATATATTTAGAGACTGTCTAATGCATTCACAGCACTGTGCCCCAGGGTGAAAGAGAAAGGAACCATATAAGGCATGCCCTCTGCTCTTACAAAAGGCTAATGATCTGGCCAAAGGCTCAGACATGCTTGTGTAACAACAGGTAGTTTGAGGTAATTTATCCTAAGTGGCACAAAATGTTACCTGAATTAAGAGGTTGGAAAGATTGGGGTACTTGGGTGGCTCAAGCGGTTAAGCCTCCGACTTCGGCTCAGGTTATGATCCCACGGCTCATGAGTTCGAGCCCCGCGTCGGGCTCTGTGCTGACAGTTCAGTCTGGAGCCTGCTTTGAATTCTGTCTTCCTCTCTCTTTGCCCCTCCCTTGTACAAGCTCTGGCTCTCTCTCAAAAATGAATAAACATTTAAAAAAATTAAACTAAAAAGAAGTTGGAAAGATCTCTTTGGAGATTCTTTTTTTTAAAGGCTATCAATCATGTTTTTAATGACAGAGATTTACACTTATTGAAGACTTTATTAATAGTTTTGAGTGAAAAAAATGTAGCTTACAAAACAACAGATAACATATTAACTTTCCTTGGCAAACTGTTCTATGAATTTTAACACATGTTTAGATTGATTTAACCACAATCACAATACAGCAAAATTCAATCATCCCCCAAAACTCCTTCATACTATCTCCCCATCCTTCAACTCTGAAACTCTAATAACTGTCAATTTGACCTCCATCACTATAGGCTTTCTATTTGTTATTTTTACCACTGTCTTCTTTCAGCCTAATGCCTTTGAGATTCATCCAAGTTGTGTGGATCAGCAGTTTATTACTTTTTTATTGATGAGTAATAGTCTACTGTATAGATCTGTCAGTTTATTTATCCATTCACCCACTAAAGGACATTTGAGTCATTTTGAAGAGTCTTACGTTGAGAGAAACTTCTTGAGTAGAGTGGTATTTTATTTTATTTTTTTATTCTTTAAAGTTATTTTGAGAGAGAGAGAGCACACCCAGACTTGGGGCAGAGAGAAAAGGAGAGGGAGAATCCCAAACAGGCTCCGCACTGTGAGCATGGAGCCCAACGTGGGGCTCGAACTGATGAAGCATGAGATCACGACCTGAGCCAAAATCAAGAGTCAGATGCTTAACCAGCTGAGCCACCCAGAAACCCCTAGCAGAGTGGTAGTTTAATTCACTCTCTGATTTTTCCTCCTACTATGATTATATATCAGTTCACTTAATAACACTTATGCAAATAACAAAAAATTCATGGCTAAAAATATTCATACGGACTAAGAGGGTTTTATTAAAATATAGCTGGGGTACATATTGTTCTGCTTATGAATTTTGGTGTTCGTTGAACCGATATTTACTGGACGCCAACTATGGGCTAACCAGTATGGATAAAATAATGAAACAAAGTGCCTGTGTTCATGTTATAATCTGGTCAAGGAAAAAAGACAAGAAACAAATACACAAATAGTCCTTTAATATTTCAGGTTGTGATGAGTCCCATGAACCAGGAGGGTAAGGAGCTAGCAAAGAGTGATGGGTGATGTGAAGTCCTGTTATTTTAATATGAGTTGGTAAGGGGAGGTTTTTCTGTGAGCAGAGACTTAAAGAAAGGGGGA
Organism: Suricata suricatta; assembly: GCF_006229205.1. Taxonomy (NCBI): domain Eukaryota; kingdom Metazoa; phylum Chordata; class Mammalia; order Carnivora; family Herpestidae; genus Suricata; species Suricata suricatta. The sequence continues at coordinate 80,695,768 of NC_043717.1, forward strand.
GAGAGGCCAGCTGTAGAAATATCTGGGGGAAGAGCATTCTAAGCGGAACAAACAAGTAAATTTTATTAACATTGTTTATCGAAATAGCACAAAGGCATTTATTACTCAAACCTGCTTCTCTTCCCAATTAGAAGTCAGGGTAAAGGGCTTTCACTTGATGATGGAGGGGACTTAACGAAGTTACCACTTTATCACTGCCAGTGCAGACCTTTCAGGGAATATAAGAGGAAAAAGAGACATGGGAAAGAGAAAAAGAAGGAAAAGGCTGGATGGAGCCGAGTGAGAGAAATGAAGGAGTAGAGACAGAGGAAAGGAAAAGAAAGACAGAGAAGACATAAAAGAATAATGGATTTAAGTCTCAACGTTGGCCTGTCCAGACGAAAACCTTCCGCCAACCACTTCTCACCTGCCTCCGAAGGGGCATCTGGTACATATTTGTCTCTGAACTTGCTTCCACCAACAATACCCACTTATGGGGTTCTAGGTTCTCATGTTTTTAAAGATTTTCTACTCTTTTCTTTTTTTAAAGATTTCATTTTTAGGGAGTCTCCATACCCAGGTCCCTCTCAAACCTACAGCCCCAAGGTCAAGAGTTGGGTGCTCTACAGGCTGAGCTGGCCAGACACCCCAGTTCTTATTTTTAAGGCAGCCTATTTAAGGTCTCTCTGGATACCTGGTGTATGATCAGAGCCGAGACAGGGGAGAGACAGAAGAATGACAAAGCCCAGCCTTATAGGCAGAAATAAATATATATTCATAATATATTTTACAGTGTATATTTCCTTGGATTTCTCTTACATGCCCCCTACACGCACACACACACACACACACAGAGTATGGGGAAATTACTCTCAACCTTGTAACCAGCTGAACACATGACGCATTTGAGGACTAACTTAAGCCCCCAAGAGCCGTGGTGATTCACTTGAGCCATGATTATCATAGTGTTGGGGCATGAATGTAATGCTGATATGACCCTGAGGGCACAGAAAAAGTCTTACTAACCTTTCTCACATCACACCGTACATAGAAAAAGGTAATAAAATTATGGCACGCCGAAGCGATGAGAAGGATCTCCCAGGTCCCAGTCAGCCACACGGGGGTGGCCCCCGGCCCTGGGAGAACAATCTCTGGGTGCACTAGCAACCCCTTCACCGACTATCATTTGGAAGCTCGGGTTTAAGATTTTCATTTGTATGCTTTTCCCTGCTTTGACTGGCCCCCTCCATCGAGGTAACTTTTGGAGGCTAACGCCATTTGAAGATGCTGAAATATCGTGAACCCACTCATACATACAACACCCTTCCATTACTATTGTGAATTTCTTTTCTCACTTCAGGCCCATGTTAACTTAAAGAGTCCATGTTCACTTAAAGATCGCCATCCAATGTCTGTAAATAATCGCTAATAGAAAACGTACAAACGAGGCTCCTGTTTCAGAGTGGCTCACGATTCCTTATCTGTTTAAGACTGGGGGCTTTCTGAGAACCAAAGCCTGTGGCTGGGGAGGGGCTAGAGGGGGATGGGTGAACTTAGGTGATGGGGATTAAAGAGGGCCCTTGTGATGAGCGACGGGTGTTGTAGGGAAGTGTTGAAGCACTATATTGTACACCTGAAACTAATATTACATCGCATGTTAACTAATGGGAATTGAGATAAAAACTTCAAAAGCCTGTGGCATAATATTGTACGCGAACAAAGCATGATGATGCTCCTTAGGAAATGCAGAATATGTGATTCACAACTTGTCAAATTTTAACTTATTATTAAACATTACCCACTCTCAGATAGAAAAATCACTCCCGTGGAAACAAAAGATTACAGTTCATGACAAGTGTAGGTAGGATGCTAATTAACAAAAGTGCTTACAATTGTGCCATTTTGGAGCTGACTCCAGCCTTAGATTGCCGTGAAAGTTTTCGGTGTGCAATTGTAGCCCTGTCTTTTTTCAACTAGGTTTTGAAAATAAGACAATTTCTGTTATTTATATGGTAGAACGTCTTACTGAAGCCAATATTTATGTGATGTGGAGTAGTTTCCCGAGAAACAAAAGCCCTGTCTTTTAAGACTAAACTTCTTTTCTTCTTGCTGGCACTCCTACTATTTATTACATGTATAAAGATGATGATTAATTAATAGGAAAGAGTTCGGGGACAGTGACCTTTGGCTGTACTAGAGGAACTTGCCAACAAAACAGAGTTCTGAGCATAATGAAGACTTGAAAATGAAATCTACCTTATCTGGAGAAAAGCTCTCCCAGCCGCTGAAGATATAAATAGGGAAAAATCAATTAGCACAGACTAGAATTGAAAATCATGTGGTTTATTAGATAATGAAATTGTTTTGGGGGAAGGAAATGCAAACGAATCTGTGACCAAAGATGATAACACTAATATCCTTCTCTGGAGGGACAGTATAAAAATGAATGTTGGCAAAGAGACACCCTTCTTTCCTCATTAATTTAACTTCCTCCTAGGATGGGGCGCATATGTAATCTTCACGCCCAGATGAGAATAGGAGGATTAGGCTAAAACCTATTCTGAAATGGAGGGGGGGAGAATGCATAATCGAACTATTTAGCTGAAGTCAATTGTTCTACAGGAGTAGGGGCTGGAAGCCAAGAAAGGAGGCAGGAGGGAAAAGCCTTCTCTTGGTGCTCTCTCAGGTCACCTGCGCCCTGAAATCTTGATGAACCCAATATGTCTTCTCTCATTGTAGTTTCAGGGGCGATCAGTGGTGTGGAGAGTGCTTTTTTACCCATCACAATGAGAGTTATTGACAAAATGATGAATGTTGCCAAATACTGTACAGAGACAGTCCTCTATGCTACAATCCCCATTTGGAGATCAGCCATCAAATACATCGGCTCTCAAACATACCCAGGGAACAGAGTGCAAATGGACCCCCTTTCCGAGGGTGATAAAACACCAGACTCTGAGAGCGGGAGGGGTGTTGAGATATCATCTAGTTTAATCCTCTCATTTCAGAGAGGGGAAAGCTGTGGCCAAGCAAGAGAAAGGACTCTCCCAAGGTCATTCACCCAGTTGGTGAAGCTCTTCATCTTTCTGGACTCCAAACCTTTCTCTTAAACCACGTATTTCTTGCTGAAGATGAAATTAGTGTGGGGACAAAGTGGAGACACTCTTCATTTTCTCACTCATTCAACTAGGTTTTCCAGGTTTCGCAAATAACTTTGTTTTAAAGTTTTTTTTTTTTTTTATTTTGAGAGAGAGACAGAGAGAACAAGCACAGGGGAAGGGCAGAGAGAGAGGAAGAGAGAAATTCCCAAGCAGGCCCCCCACTGTCAGCTTGGAGCCCCAACATGGGGCTCAAACCCACAAACTGTGAGACCATGATCAGAGCTGCAATCAGGACTCAGACGCCTGAGTGAGCCACCCAGGAGCGCAAAAAAACAACAATTTTTAAATCTAAGGATGTCCCAAATATTGCATGGGGCCTACGTATGCTAAAATCTATTTGCTGTTTATCAGAAATTCAAATTTAACTGGGTGCCCTAGATTTTATGTGGCTGCCCTACATAGCTTTCATTCCTTCTCATTGCCAGGTAGTTCATTATCATCCATGCCGGTAAAAGAGAAGATGAACAAAATAATTTGTGATACAGACTGAAGTCCATGAGGCCTTCCAAGTCAGTGGATATAGCTGCTTTATTTGATGCAGCCTTACTAACCCACAAATGCTTCATGTGTTCAAAGGAGTCTTCTGTATGCGGTCACTTATTTGGAGCTTCTCTCTCTTGCTTCTAACAGGTGTGTCGTAGGGCTGGGCAATAATCAAGCGTGGATGGTAAGAGGTATTTATGAGTTGAAGAATGCTGTATAGGGGCACCTGGGTGGCACAGTACTTGAGCATCTGACTCTTGATCTGAGCTCAGGTCATGATCTCACGGTTCATGAGTTCGAGCCTGGCATCAGTCTCTGTGCTGACAGTACAGAGCCTCCTTGGAATTCTCTCTCCCTCTCTCTCTCTCTCTGCCCCACCCCACTCATGCTCGCTCTCTCTCTCTCTCAAAATAAAGAAACATAAAAAAAATTGAAGACTGCTGTATAAACACTGGCTCTGTTTGCAGACTCTTATAATGTATCATTTTGGGAGCGATGGTATAAGACATGAAAAAAAAATGAGTATTGAGGGCTAGAGAATTAGTACTAGAGAAGAGAAGGGATGAGGAACTCCAGCCCAGAGTTTATCAGGCATGGTTGATTTTCACAAACAGCTGGAAATTTCTTAAGCTACGGGTTCTTAGGTCTCGCTCCCAAAGGATCTAATTTAGTAGATCTGGGATGTAACCATGATGCTCATGCAGGTGATCCAGGGACTACATGTTGCAAAACAGTGACCTAAGATAATGTGAAGACAGTCTTTATCTCCCCTACGGTCCCGACATCTTTCTGCCCTCCTGTTACTCAACCATAGGTAAGTCCTCTTCAGTATTTTAGCCCCCACCCCAACATTTGTTGCACCTCATGTAGCAGTCATGAAGTACCTTCCAATCTTCCTCCCAACATAAGGTTGCTAGGTGGCTGGAATCATAGGCCTGTTGCAGGTTACTTTTGTTTTGACCCAAGCAGATAAACTCTAGTGGGAAATAGCAGTGTAAAACTTAGAGCACATCCTCCACCCTTGTACTGGAAGTCATATGCCAGTGCCCTCCTGTACCTTGAGGATGATGCCTCTCGTTTCTGTCACAAGGGGAGATTTCCCATCAAGAAAGGCACCACATTGAATTTGAATCGTTCCTTGAGGTATGAGCTAGACTTCAAAATACAGAGATACAAGGAAAAATAATCTAGAAAAAGACACCATTGTGTTATAACAGTTTAATGTTTCTGAAACCTGAGGTTATCATCAGAATCACCTTAAGAGTTTGGTAAACATTTCTTTGCGGGGAGAGAGGTTCTGGGTGGCTCAGTTGGTTAAGCAGCCAACTCTTGATTTCAGCTCAGGTCATGATCTCATAGTTGGTGACTTTGAGCCCTGCATCTGGCTCTGCACCGACAGTATGGAGACTGCTTGGGATCCTCTCGGCCCCCTGCCCAGCTCGTGCTCGCTCGCTCGCTCTCTCGATCTCTCTCTCTCTGTCTCTCTCAAAATAAATAAATAAACTTAAAAAATTATTTGAGAAAAACATTCAAAATCAGTCTCAAATTGAACTCTGGAGTCTACCTTTTAAGCAAACTCCACATTTATGAAGTAAAATTAGGTTTAAGGACAACTTGAGCTAAAATATGGGCACATGAAAAAAAAGAAGTAGAGTCACTGGAGTGACTCAATTAGTTAAGCAAAGGACTTTGGTTTCAGCTCAGGTCATGATCTCACGGTTCATGAGTTCAAGCCCCGTGACAGGGTCTCCAGCTGGCAGCACAGAGCCGTTTGGGATTCTGTCTCTCCCTCTCTCTCTGTCCTTCCCTCACTTGCACTGTCTCTTTCTCTCTCTCAAAATGAATAAACTTAAAAAAAAAAACAAATACTTTAATAAAAAAAAGAAGTAAAGGACCCTGATATACTTGAATTGGGGGGGGCGGGGGGCAGTCTAGGAATCAGGAGGTGACCTACTGCATGCTCTAAGTCTCCTTGATTTCTACTGCCTTACCATTATGAGGTCTGACCTCATGGTCAGGTTTAAGGACCTGCAAAAACATGTTTTAGTCCTATGCACCCAACAGCTAATGTGCTACGAAGAGCCAAGTGTGGAAGAGAAGCACTGACCTACCTTCACTCAAAGAATAACAGACAACACGTCACAAGTCACCACTTGGACCATCAGAATCAGTAAAGTGCAGAAAACTGCTCATTATTCAGTAATCTAGATGTGCTTTGAAAGCCTCCTTTGATGGACTGGGTTTTCTTCAGTGCGACTGATAGTTCAGACATCATGGCCTGGTGACCCAGAGAAAGACATTTTTTTTTTTTATGAGAAAGAGAGGACACATGAGTCAGGGAGAGGGGCAGAGGGAGACTCCTAAGCAGGCTCCATGCTCAGCATCAAGCCTGCCACGGGGCTTAATGCTACAACCCTGGGATCATGACTGAGTCAAAATCAAAAGTCAGGCGCTCAACTGACTGACCCACCAAGTGCCCGCCAGAGAAAGAGATTTCATTTCTATCTGTGGAGAGGATTCCAATGGCCTGGTGGGACTTGTATAAATATATGGTAGCATGACTTTAAATACCATCTTTTAAAATCTGGAACTAGACACAGTGTTCTGGGGTTAAAAAGGCTGATGTGGATAATGCAGTTAGTGAGTCCAAATAGTGTCTATTGGAGGAGCTGGGGACAAGCCCTCACTGCTTTATTCATATACTCATGGTGAGATTTTCCCTATGTTGTTCATATTTGTACATATAAATTCAATCCCTCTCGAATAATAACAAAATTCTTCTTACTATCATTTTGGAGGTACTTGTGTGTACATACAGTGGTAAGCCCTTTACATGCATTTCTTAATTTAGTTCTTCAAACGTGTCATACGGGTAGATGTTATTAATGTCATTTTACGAAAGAGAAAGCTGTGGCTTAGAGAGTATTTCTTCATTCACTCATACCTTCATCCATTCATCCATTCAACAAATATGAATTGAGCACTGACTGTGTGCTAGGCACCACTCTAGGAGCTGGGGGTGGGGGGAAGCAACCAACTAAACAGAATGTCTTCTTTTATGGAGCTTATATTCTAGTAGAGGAAGGTAGATCAAGACCAAAGAAATGGACATGTGCAGGTGATGATTAGTGCTAAAGGGAAAAATGTACCAAAAATAAATAAATAAATAAATAAATAAATAAATAAATAAATAAATAAATATGATCATGTAAGAGGGACAGACAGTAGGAGCTTTTTTAGAAAGGGTACTTAGGGAAGACCTCTGATAAAGTGGCATTTTGGCAGAGTCCCTAAGGAGATGATGGGAGATGTACCTGCCAGAAGAATCTATCACCTACGGTCACTCTCAGTGCCACGAGATACCTCCACCCAAAGTCCCCCTTTGTCACAAGCTACCCATGTCACAAGAAAGTGACAAAACACAATTATTGGAATAAAAGACCAGTAACCATAGAGGAAGATGGTTTTCACAGAGAAACCTGAGAGCTTGTGCAAGTGACCAGCCGCCGATTTGTTCTGTATTTTATAACATATTTGTTGTTGTTGTTTTTTAAGTAAGCTCTCTGCCCTACGTGGGACTTGAACTCATGACCCCGAGATCAAGAGTGTATGCTCTCCAAACTGAGCCAGCCAGGCGCCCCATGTTATGACCTATTTGTAACTTCAATATACCAAAGAACTGAAAGTATAATTGCTGTTCCATCTAGAGATTTATGCAATACTGCCCTTTCCCATTCTTGCATGCAGTATATCGGCATCAAATAGCCATCTTAACTTGAGGAAGTCTGTAGTCCTTTATTTCCACAACACAAGTCATACATATATCTGTTCAAAGAGCGTCCCAAGAGAAATGAACAGAAAATTTGAAGATCTGAGGCAGATGTATATGGGTGAGCTTGCCTTTTGGGTCAGTGTTGGAGTGGTTGGAGTGGAGCAAGAAAGGCAAGAGTGGTAGGAGACAAGGTGACAGAGGTCACAGGGACCAGGTCATGCAAGTTACGTAGCCAGGGAGTAGGAGAACAGGCGTTAACAAAGACCTCTCTGACGCTAAAGTCATCACTTCTGATAAACTTCAGAAAATAGAAACTACCAGATAGAATGCCCTCATCCACTCACTGCCAAAGCTCCCCTCCAGTCCACCTCAGTATTTTTTAGATGAAGAATAAATAGTCTTGCTCCATATAAAGGACAAACTTCTCCATGTGGGCTCTAGATCCTTGCCGCCTTCTTCTTCTTCTTTAATGTTTATTTACTTATTTTGAGAGTGAGAAAGAGTGTGCACATGAAGGGGGGGAAGGGCAGAGAGAGAGAGGGAGAGAGAATCCCAAGCAGTCTCCACTCTGTCAGTGCAGAGCCCAACACAGGGCTCAATCTCACAAACCATGAGATCATGACTTGAGCCAAAAATAAGAGTTGGATGCTTAATCGACTGAGCCACCCAGATGTTCCCCAGATCCCAGCCTTCTTACTTTTTCAAAGGTATTGCTCCTGCAATTCTCTTCTCTCTCTCTCTCTCTCTCTCTCTCTCTCTCTCTCTCTCTCTCTCTGTGTGTGTGTGTGTGTGTGTGTTTGTGTGTGTCTCCACTGAATCATCTTTCTTTCTGCTTTACATTTTCCATGACCATATAGTATCTCAGATCCTTAAAAAAAGAATAAGGAAAAGAAATAAAAGGAAAAAAAGCAACAAAATCTCCACACTCCCTCCTGGTTTTTTTTAAAATCAAAGGGTAATTTACTGTCTCTACTTCTCCTCTTGCTAATTATTTTCTTAGGCTAAAGTAACCACTGAGGTTACCCTTGTCAATGTCACCAGTGACACCTCTGATGCCAAATCCTTTGGCTAATTTTCCATTTTCATCTCTCTGTCTTTACCTCTTAGCAAATTTGATAAAATTGGCCACTTTATTGTGATATCTTCTCCACGTCTTCTAAGACCTCAGCTCCTACCTCACTGGCTCTTCCTTGTCAGGCTCCTTTGCTATGCTGTCTTTCCAAACTCTATATGAATTATTGTTCTGCTTCAAGTTGTGTAAATCCTGTTTTTCTAGGTGATCTCATCAAGTCACTGGTGTTACCCACCATTTATACACCATCTCTATCTCCATTTTGCATCTTCTATCTGAGCTCCATGTTTATTTATGTGTTCTGTTATCTATTTTTTTAAAAAATTTGGAAGTTTATTTATTTTGAGAGAGAGAGAGAGCACCCATGCACAAGTGTGGGAGGGGCAGAAAGGAGAGACAGAATCCCAAGCAGACTCAGCACCATTAGCACAGAGCCCGATGTGGAGCTCAAACTCACAAACCCATGAGATAATGACCTTAGCTGAGATCAAGAATCAGACACTTAACTGACTGCGCCACCCAGGTGCCCCACTATTTTTTTTAATATTTATTTATTTTTGAGAGAGGCAGAGACAGAGAACCTGAAGGGGAGGGGCAGAGAGAGAAGGAGACACACAATCTGAAGCAGGCTTCAGACTCTGCAGTCAGCACAGAGCCTGACGTGGGGCTCGAACTCCCAAACCATGAGATCATGACCAGAGCCCAAGTCATGTGCTTAACTGAGCCATCCAGGTGCCCTTTCTGTTATCTGTTTAATATATCGATCTTAATGTCTCCATAGATATTACAAACCTAATGTATTTTTATTTTTCTCTTTTTTAAAGTTTATTATTTTGTAAGAGCAAGCAAGCATGTGCACATACAAGGGAGGGGCAGAGAGAGGAGAGAGACAATCCCAAGCAGGCTCAGCACGGTCAATGCAGAGTGCGATGCGGGGCTCAAACTCTCAGACTGGGAGATCATGACCTGAGCTGAAATCAAGAGTTGGACACTTAACCCACTGAGCCACCCAGGTGCCCCTATTTTGATTTATTTCTTAACCTGTTGTTCTCGTGGTATTCCTTCACTCAAACTAAGGCATCCTTTCCCCCTCAGTAATTCTAGTTGGAAACCTAGGAGTCCTGATTTCTCTCTTTCCTTCCCCTTTATTAACAAGCTCTGTTAGTTCTACTTCCCAAACATATCACAAATGCATATTCTTTCCTTCACCTCCATAAACTACCAGCTTATTCCTGGCCAGTGTTATTGTACACCTGGATTACTGCAATGGTGTCCTAACAGGTGTTCTTGCCTCTAGGCTTGCCTTCCAACAACTACAAAATTTTCCCCCACAAAATAGCCAGTTACCTTTAAAAGCACTCACTGGGTTCCCCGCAGCCTTTCCCCCCCCCCCAAGTTTATTTCTTTATTTTGAGACTGACAGAGACAGTGCAAGTGGAGGAAGGGGCAGAGAATCCCAAGTAGGCTCCGCGCTGTCAGAAGAGAATCTGATGCGAGGCTCGAACTTACAAAACCCTGAGATCATGACCTGAGCCAAAACCAAGAGTCGGCTGTTTAACTGAGCCACCCAGGTGCCCCAAGTTCTCACTGGTTTTTGCAGGTGGTATTTTGAGGGCATGGAATGAGCTATTCCAAGCTGAGCCATCTGGTTCGGGGAGCTAAGTCTGGCCCCTGGGATAAAGACAGCTTCCTGAGCAGGCGCCATCCATGGGAGATGAAGAGAGGTATCCAGATCCATAACTTGTTGCGGTGGCATCTGGATCTGTCTTGGTGGTGCTGACCTGGTGTCTTTGGGTAGGGAGTGAAGTCTCAGGTCATTTCCTGTCTGGGTGCGTGTTGAGGTGAGATCCCCTTTGCCAGCTGCCCAGTGGCCGGCCAGTCATCATTCTTTGGGTGGGGGAGGGGACTCCATACATCTTGAATTTCCATATTTCTGTCTCCCTTCTGTGCCTCTTCTCTGAGTCCCATACTTGCATATGCCATCATTTGTTTAATATGACCATTTTCATGCCTAATGGATATCTCACATCTAATACATTTTTATCTCTTCTATTCTCAACAGTTACTTATTCAATCTTTGTCTTAAGGTAGTTTCCTTGGGAAGCAGTCCTTAGGACCCATTTGAGCTTAGCGGGTAGGACATTCGCTAGAAAGTGTTATTAGCAGTAACCCTTGTGGAAGGGAAAGGAAGCAGGGCTGGGCACAGGGAAGAGTCAAGCTATGACACCCAGGAAGATCCTACAAGGGGCTACAAGAATAATCCTTAATAATAGTTGAGAATTTGTCCAAGGTACCTGGGCTCATATATTTTGCATGAATCATACCTTGGACTTGGGCCACCTGCGAAAGGGTGTGGCCTTGGGCGAGGCAGCTATTAGGCAAGCTTCGGCTCAAGGCTCTCTTCAAATAGCACTCCCAGCAGCTGGGCCAACAAGCCTTTCACTGAGGTGGGATCCGAGCAGTTCCCACACAGTGTACGTAACCATACTCCTGACCTGATGTATCCTGACCCGATGGACCTCACTCATCTCAGCCCGGTGGAATCGCATAGACCAGCACAGAGTGAGTGTTACTAGTCCAAAACACCTTCCCTCAGCCTCATGATGTGCTAGACGTTTCCCTGGCCCCAGCATTGCTTCCTGGGCAAGAGTCCACAGAGGGTCCACCCTGGTCTCAGCAGAACACCAGCTGAGAGCTTCCTCTACCCCTACCAGGTTCACCAGTGCACGTTGGTGCGTTCAGGCCAAGATGTCCTCCCCTAGCCTGCTTGCCAGGGGAGAGTTCTCTGCCTGGACCGTCGTGCCAGGATCTCACCACGGGTCGTCTCTGCGCTAGTGAAGAATTTCCTCCAGTGCAGCCCTTAAGAGTTACCCCTAGCCCTCTGCGTGTCCTGTTGAGAGACCTTTAGATATTGTGATTCTTGCAGACTTTCTTTGGGCGGGAGACAATAATGACGCGTGATGACGTTTCGCATGTTTTCATGTGGGCCTATTAGTCATCGGTACCTAAAACCTTTTTGCGAATTTTCCAATTCCTTTGCTCAGTTTCTGGGAATGTTTGTGTTGTTATTGACCTGCGTTGGATTTTTGACTTGATGTGGGATATTTTGACTTGTATGGGACTTCATATATAACATATACATATATGCGAGGGAGATTTATTCCTAGACAAGCTTGTTTTCTCTTTTGAGTAAGATTACCAGCGGAGAAGCTAATTAGCCCTGCTACTACCTCCAGGCAAAAACTCATTTTAGGTGACTTAAAGGGCACAGCTGTTAATCATCTGACCGCGAACAATTCTGGTCTTTCGATGTGAAGCTTGTGACTAGAACCTACAAACGTAAGCACCCAGGCCCCTATAATTTCCCAACAAAGTCGGTTATTTTTTTCATAGTTCCTCCATCAAGGTAAACATTCACCACCGGACTGCTTAATATTCCGAACTTTAGCACACATCTGAGAATTCAATTCACAGAAGGAGACGGCGGCTCTAAACCCACACTCAAATGCATTGTCTGAAATCTTGATCTCTCATGAAAATGCGCTGTCACTTCTCTTCACACAGCAATCATTCCTGGAAGAGGGAAGTGCAGGCAGAAGTTATAAATTGGGCACCGCTTTAATCCGGAACCGAGGATAAGGCTATAGTTTTCTCGTCAAGAAATTTAAAGGTTAGAGATGCAAAGAATGATGGGGAACGATTCTATCGAACCGGAGGCAGCGTCGGGTTCGCTCACATTCTGTTTAACCCCTCCTGTATGTGATACCCAAGCAAAGCCCATGGTTTTGCCCCTCTGATCCCGGGACCCGAGGAATGACTCATTCTCCTGCAGGTGCCTTCACAACCTGGAATATAGTACATGGTTGAAGTTGAAGCCGAATCACAATAGCCAAAGTTGTGTAATCCTTGCCCCTCCCTTCATAAAAGGTGTAACCACATGGAGAGGAAAAGGAAATTTCCAAAAGTCAATCGAATCAGTCTCCGATTTAGGTTACCCGAGGATTAGTCAGTCTTTTCTCTCTGCTCCTTGTTTACATTGTATTGCTTTTGACAGTGCGTTTGGTTTGTTAGAAATGAGTTTTGAATATTGTCCCTACAGCTGTCCTTCTCAAAGTGGAAAAGGACATCGATGGTTTCTTATTCAATAATATTTATTTTTTGAGAGAGCGAGTGAGTGTGTGCAAGTGGGGAAGGGGCAGAGAGAGAGGAGACACAGAATCCAAGGCAGGCTCCAGGCTGTGAGCTAGCTGTTAGCACAGAGGCCAACACAGGACTTGAACCCACGAACCATGAGATCATGACCTGAGCCGAAGTCAGATGCTTAACCAACTGAGCCACCCAGGCACCCCACCCAGACATTCTATATATTTTTTTTAATTTCTCTCCACGGGGTGCCTCGGTGGCTCAGTCAATTAAGAGTCTGACTCTTACAGTCAGCTCAGGTCATGATCTCATGATCATGAGATGGAGCCCCACGTCAGGCTCTGCACTGATAGCACAGGGCACACTTTGGATCTTCTGTCCCCCGCACCCCCGACCCTCCCTACGTATTTTCTTTCTTTCTCAAAATACATGGATAAACATAAAAAAATTAAAGAAAATTTCTCTACATTTAAGGTTCTGTTGCTAATGTCTAGTACTGGACCATATATCCTTGGAGAACATTCAATTTTCTCTTAGAGGAACAAACCTGCTAATGAAAGGTGTGCTATAAAATTGTATACAGGATCTTTGGGGGGGGATAGGTTAATGGAAACATCAGTAATTCTGTAGCATGGATTTTGGTTTCTGTAAGTTTGCCACCCACCATGTGCACTTAGGAGAAAACTAAAATCGTAAATGGAAGTCCTCTTTTGACACTTTCCTGGTAGGTGAAATCTGTTCCGAGAATTTCTAGCATTATTCTTAATATTGTGGCCCTGTCCATGTAGGTACCATTCATAATTCCGAGCAAGCATGGCCTGGTTCACTTGGATGTGGGGGTGGATTTCTGTACTAGAAGATGTTGTGAAAGTTAAACTATTACTGGGGTGCCTGGGTTGCTCAGTCGGGTAAGCGTCTGACTCTTGGTTTTGGCTCAGGTCATGATCTCTCCATTTGTGAGTTCAAGCCCTGTGTCACGCTCTGCACTGTCAGTCAGAGCCTCCTTGGGATTCTCTCCCTCTCTTTCTGCCCTTCCCCTGCTCTCTCTCTTTCTCTCAAAACACATAAAAACGTAAAAAATAATTTAAAAGCCAAAGTATTATAGTAGCAACTTCCCAGTCAATCTAGGAATGGTTTCTCTAGCAGGTCAGGGGTTCTCAATATTTGGGAATGGGTCAGGGGATTGTATGTTTGAAAACTTCCAGGGGCTTCTCACGTGCAAATAGAATTGCAAAACTCTGAAACACAAGAGTGTACTGCTGGTGTTTGACAAAATGTTAAATTACATGAGGTTTCCTGTTTTTCTGTTTAGTGAGGTATAATTTCCATACAGGACAGTGCACGGATTTTAAATAGACGCCTAAATTAATTTTGACAAATTTGATACCAGTGTGGCCACCCTCCCTCAATCTCTGATTTCTCTCACCATAAATCAGTTTTGCTTATTTTCTTAATATTTCAAATACATGTGATCCTATACCCTGTACTCTTTTGAAAGGCTCTGTCACTCAGCAAAATATTGCTGCGATTCATCCATGGCATTCAAACGGCATTGTATGAATATGCCATAATTTGTCCATACTTCTGTTCACAGACTTGTGGGTTCTTTCCTGTTTTGACTTTTTTGACGCAAGTTGCTGCGAACAATCTTGCACAAGTATTTTGGGGGATATACGTTTTCATTCCTGTTGGGTAAATAGCTAAAGCTTGGGAAGGTATATGCTTGACTTTATAAGAAACTGCCAAACAGTTTTGCAGCGTAATTGGATCATTTTCCATTCCCTGCAGTGAGGTATGAGGGTTCTGTTCGCTCAACAACCTGGCCAGCATTTGGAATTAGAGCTGTAGTTTACATCCGAGCCATTCTAGTAGGTATGACATACTGTCAGATTGTGGCTTTAATTTCCATTTTTCTTGTGGCTAATGCTATTGAGCATTGTTGCTTTTTTTTCTCTTCTTCCAGATTTATTGAGATAATTACCATTGACATGAATGTGAGTTTAAGGTGTAAACTGTAATAATTTGATTCATCTATATAGATACAAATTGCAAGGTGATTGCCCCAGCAAGTTTGGTTAATGCTTTCATCCCCTAATTACCACTCCGTTTGTTGGATTTGGGGGTGGGAATGGGGAGGGTGATAATATTTAAGATTTACTCTGTTAACAACTTTCAAGCATTGTTAATTATAGTCACCATGCTTTACATCACAGGCCTTAGAACTTACTCACCTTAGGGGCACCTGGGGAGCTCAGGTCATGATCTCAGGGTCATGGGATCGAGCCCCTTATCAAGCTCCACACTGGGCATGGAGCCGACTTAAGACTCTCTCTCTCCCTCTCTCCTCTTCCCTACCCACTCTCAAAGTCTCTCTCTCAAAAATAAAAATTAAATACAAAAAACGTACTCAACTCAGAGGTGCAAATCTGCCCCCATTGAGCAATATCTCCTCATTTTCTCCACCCCGAGCCCCTGGAACCATCATTCTACACTGTTTCTATGAGTTCGGCTACTATAGATTCACCACATAAATGAGAACATAGGATAATTCTTTTTCTGCCGGACTTGTTTCACTTATCATAATGCCCTCATGGTCCATCCATGTTGTAGCAAAAGGCAGAATTCCTTTCTTTTATAGGGCTGAATAATACTCCATTGCGTATATATACACTGTATTTTCTTTATCTATTCATCTGTTAATGGACACTTAGGTTGTCCATTGCCATGCCTTGTTTCCATGCCTTGGCTATTGTGAATAATGTTTGGATGAACATGGAGATGCAGATAGCTCTTCGGGATAGCGTTTTCATTTCCTTCCGATCTCTACCGAGAAGTGTGATTACTGGACTATATGGTAGTCCCATTTTTATTTTTTCTGAAGAACCCCCATACTGTTTTCCACAGTGATTGTAGCAATTTACATTTCTACCAACCATGCCCAGGGCCCCTTACTCCACACCCTCCACAACACTTGTCTCTTTTTGCTAACAGCAATTCTAACAGGTGTGAAGTTGTGTCTCTCACTGTGGCTTTGATTTACATCTCCTTGGTAATTAGTGATGCACCTAAAGACTGGTACAACAAATCTTCCACAGCTAAAGCCATAAAGAAGGCCACATTGACAAGAGTAGAAGGGGCAGTCAGTCACATGGTTGAGAACCAAACCGCCAGCATGGCAGGGACCCATAAGGAGGAGGAAAATTCCAGGCTTAAAGGAGCCACTTTGGAAGACTGGCAGTTTCTTACAAA
Source organism: Suricata suricatta (assembly GCF_006229205.1). Lineage (NCBI taxonomy): Eukaryota > Metazoa > Chordata > Mammalia > Carnivora > Herpestidae > Suricata > Suricata suricatta. The sequence continues at coordinate 80,711,627 of NC_043717.1, forward strand.
ACTAAGCCTACTCTCCACCCTTTGATCCAATAAGAACACTCCTTGGTATTTACCCAAAGGAGCTGAGAACTCGTGTACACACAAAAACCTGTGCTTGGATGTTTACAGCAGGTTCACCTATCACTACCCAAACCTAGGAGCAACCAAGATGTCCTTCAGTAGATGAATGAATAAATTGTGGTGTATTCAGACAATGGAATTTGATTCAGCTCTAAAAGGAAATGAGACTTCAAGCCATGAAAAGACATGGAAGAAACATAAATGCCTATTCCTAAGTGAAAGAAGTCAATATGGAAAGACTACATACTATATGATTTGAGGTATATGATCTGGAAAAGTCAAAACTGTGTACGCTGTACAATGATTGGGGGTTTCCAGGGGTGGGGTTTGGGGTACACATGAGTAGTTGGAGCACAGAGTGTTTTTAGGGCAGTGAAAATAGCCTGTATAATACTGCTGTGGTGGATACGTGTCCTTATACATTTGTCCAAATCTATAGAAAAGGCAACACCAAGAGTAAAGCATAGACTTTGGGTAACTATGATGTGTTAATGTACGTTTACCTGTTGTAACAAGACACTGAGAATGTTGATGTTGGGGAAGGCTATGCCTGTGTAGAGGCTGGGGGGTATATGCAGCATCTGTGTCTTAGCTTTGCTGTGGACTTCAAACGTCACTAAATAAATGTGTTTCTTTCTTTTTATTTTTTTAATCTGAATTCAAGTTACTTTACAAAGAGTGTAGGCTTGGCTTCAGGAGTAGAACCCAGGGATTCATCACTTACATATAACACCCAGTGCTCATCCCAATAAGTGTCCTCCTTAATGCCCATCATCCATTTAACGCACCACCCATGCCCACCAGCAACTGTCAGTTCTCAGTATTTAAGAGTCTCTTCTGTTTGCCTCCCTCTCTGTTTTTAATCTTATTTTTCCTTCTCCTCACTTATGTTCACCTGTTGTATTTCTCAAGTTCCACATATGGGTGAAACCCTATATCTGTGTTCCTCTGACTTATTCCGCTTAGCATAATACCAAATGAAGTGTTTTTCAAAAATATCTAGGCATGGGGGCACCTGGGTGGCTCAGTCGGTTAAGCGTCTGACATCAGCTCAGGTCATGATCTCGTGGTCCGTGAGTTTGAGCCCCGCATCGGGCTCTGTGCTTACATCCACTCATGCTTTGACTCTCAAAAATGAATAAATATTTTTTAAAAAGTCTAGGCATGAGCATTTTAGGTCCTATGATTAATGTATGTTTGAAATGAAATGCCAATTGTTTACCAAAGTATCAATTTTCCATGCCTGTCTCCAATATATGAGTTTCACTTGTTACACATATGCTCCAATAATTGGATTGTCAGGGGTTTTTAATTTTATGACTTACACTAATTGATATCTTATTGAGTCTTTAGTATGTATTTCTTTTATGATTAATGATATTGAACATCTTTTTTAATTTTTTCCCATTCATATATATATATATAGTCTTGTGAAAAGTGTTCAAGTATTTTGCCCAGGTTTAATTGGTTGGTTGTCTTACTTAATTCCTTCTTACATGGAAGAATTTTTATATATTCTGTATGCCAGTGTTGTGTCACATGTAAGTAATGTGAGTATTGTCTTCTAGTCTAAGGTTTCTCTTTTTATTTTCCTGAGGATGTTATTCAAAGAACAATAGGCTTTAATTTTCATGAAGCCCGTTTTTTCAATTTTCTTTGATTCATTATTTTTGGTTCTATCTAAAAAAAATCTGCCTCCTAGAAGATGGAAAGGATTTTCTCCTGTGCTATCATCTAGAAATTTTATTATTGAAGCTTTTACATTTAAGACTATGATCTATATTCTGAGTCATTTATTTTGTTTTTGTTGCATGGTGAGAATTGAGGTACATTTTTCCACCGTATGTATATTCAGCTATTTTAGCTCTGTTTTGAAAATTCTTTTTCCCACTGAATACCTTTGGTGCCTCTTAGAAATTAGTTGGGGGGCACCTGGGTGGTTCAGTCAGTTGAATATTGGACTTCAGCTCAAGTCATATCTCATAGTTCATGAGTTTGAGCCCCACATTGGGCTCCCTGCTCTTAGCATGGAGCCCACTGTCCCCATCTTTCTGCCCCTTCTCTGCTCACGTGCACACACACTCACACTCGGTCTCTCTCCAGGAAAAAAGTTGACTGTACACATGGATCTATTTCACATCATTCTATTCCATTCCATTGATGTAGGTCTATCCTTGGCTAATACCACACTGTCTTATTTTATGTTTTATTAAAAGCCTTAACATCAGGTAGTGTAAGTTCCCTATCTTTTTCTTTCAAAATTTCTTTTTGGGGCACCTGGGTGGCTCAGTCAGTAAAGCGTTCGAATCTTGATTTCACGTCAGGTCGGTTTGGGAGTTCGACCCCCTGCATCAGGCTCACGCTGACAGTGCAGAGACTGCTTGGGATTCTCTCTCTCCCCTCTCGCTTTCTCTCTCTCTCTCTCTCTCTCTCTCTCTCTCTCTGCCCCTCCCCCCCAATAAATAAATAAATACATCTTTTTTAAAAAGTTATTTTGTAGTCTTTTTAAAGACTTGGTTATTCAAGTTGGTTTTACATTTTCACGTCAATTTAACAAGCTTGATAATTTTTATTAAAAAGCCTGCTGGGATTCTGACTGAGATTGTGCTGAATCTCCATTTTGGAAGAATGGACATCTTAAAAATGTGATTTTTCTGATCCAGTAAATAGTATATTTCTCCATTAATTTAGGAATTCCAAAGTTTCACCTGCAATATTTGTAATTTGCTATGTACAGATTTTCAATGTACAAATATTTTATTAAAACTACTTCTATTTTGTGTTCAGAAATATTACGCTACTATGAAATACCTCAAAAGCTTGTCAAATTTATTTCTAAACATTTCATGTCCTTTGGTACTTGTATAGAAAGAGTTTTGTTTGCATTTCCTTTCCCAAATGTTTGTGGGTAGAATCAAGAACTATAATTGATTTTTTTTAAACTGGCTATGTATGTTACAATCTTAGTAATTTCACTTATTAATTCTGACACTTGTATTCTATATTAAGATTTTGTAATTAAACAAGCATCTCACCCGTGAGGAGGGACATATTTAAATTTTCCATTTGTTTTTTCTTTATCTTGCCTTATTGCACAAGTTAGTATATCTAGTACAATGCTGAATACAAATGGTGAAAATCTATATCCTTACCTTAGTCTCAATCTAAAGGCAAAGGTGTTTAACATTTCACCATTAAATATGATGCCGTTTGCTAATTTTTCTTTGGTCTTTGTCAAGTTGAGGAATTTCCGTTGTTACTTTTTAAAGGAATTTACATCGTTTTAATATCATGTTGATTAAAACAAAAAATGAACGAGTGCCAAATTCTGACAATGCTTTTTCTGGCTTTGAGAAAATCCTATGTTTTCTTTTCATTTTTTTACTTGATCAATTTATGTAGCATATCACCTAATCAACTATTGAACAAATTCTGCATTCTTGAGATAAACTGCACTTGTCTTGATGCATTAAACATTTTGATTGGCTGGACTCTAGCGCTAAGAACTTTTACATTTATTTTCATGAGAGGTGCTGCTCTGCAGTTTTCTTATAATGTTATTCTCAGGTTTTAGTATTAGGGTAACGCAGATCTCCTAAATTGAGATGTGATGTGTTCTCTCTTCCTTTGTTTTTCTGAACAGCTTTATGCAAGGTTGATATTTGTTCCTTAACTGTTGAATACAATTCACCAGGCCAACTGGGTTTAGATATTTTTTGAAGGTTTTTATTAATTATATTCACTTGATATAATTTTACTGAAATTTTCTATTTCTTGTGTGTCCATTTTGTTAAGAAACTTTTTGTAATTTTTTTAGTGTTTATTTATTTTTGAGAGAGAGAGAGAGAGAGAGAGAAAGCGAGTGAGCATGAGAGCGTGAGAAGAGGGTCAGAGAGAGAGGGAGACACAGAATCCGAAGCAGGCTCCAGGCTCTGAGCTGTCAGCACAGAGCCTGATGCAGGGCTTGAACCCACAAACCGCGAGATCATGACCTGAGCCGAAGTCAGAAGCTTAACCAACTGAGCCACCCAGGAACCCCTGTAATTTTAGTTCCAGGGTAGTTAAGAGTATTAGTGTCAGGGCTCAGTTGGTTGGGTACAAACCCAACTGAGTGGTACTGGCAGGAATAAAGTTGCTTCCTGGAAAGGGGGGGAAAGAAGCATTAATGTCAGGTGTACAATATAGTGATTTGACCCTTCCATATATTAGTGCAATGAAGATAAGTATACTTTTAATCCCCTTCACCCACCCCCACCAACCCCCACCCCTCATAACCATCTGTTCTCTATAATTATGAGTCTTTTTTTTTGTTTGTTTGTCTCTCTTTTTCCTTTGTTTCTTAAATTCCACACATGAGTGAAATCCTATGGCATTTGTCTTTCTCTGGCTGCTTATTTCACTTAGCATTATACCCATCCTTATGTTTAAGTAATACTTTGCAAGGAATTTGACCATTTATCCAGGATGTTGAAGTTATCGACCTACACTTTTTCCCAGTGACCTGAGCTGAAATAATAATCCTTTTAATGTCTGTAGACTCTGTAATGATATTCTTTCTTTTAATTCTAGTATTAATAAAATTTGTTTCTTGTATCCTGGTTGTCTTGCTAAGGGTTTATCAGTTTTATTACTTTCTTCAAAGAAATTTTTCTCTCTCTGATTACTCTTCTTTCTTCTCTTTTTGTTTTCTTTTAACTTTTTTTAAATGTTTGTTTATTTTTGAGAGAGAAGGAGAGACAGAGCATGAGCAGGGGAGGGGTAGAGAGGGGGACAGAATCCGAAGCAGGCTCCAGGCTCTGAGCTGTCAGCAGAGTCTGACAGGGGCTCGAACTCACAAACTACGAGATGATGACCTGAGCCGAAGTCAGACACTTAACGACTGAGCCACCCACATGCCTAGTCTTCTATTTAATTTTTCACTTTTCTTAAAAATTTTCTCTCCCGTTTATTTTGATGGTAATTAACTTTTTATATCATTAAGGAAAAAACATATCTAGTTGATTTTAAAACTTTTCTACTAATATAGGCATTTAATATTACATATTTCCTCTAATAATATTGTTGTCATTATCTTTCAGCTGAAGTATTTTTAATTTTTCTTCCTTTTCTTCTTTGATCTGTAGGTTAATTTAGATGTGATATTTAATTTCCAAACATTTGGAAATTGTTTAGATGTTTTATTAACGTCTAGCTGAATTCCATTAGTATCAGATAATGCACTTTATAAGTTTTTAATTTATAAATTTATAATGATAACCATTTAATTTATAACATTTTAATGAGCTCTCTTCTGTCACTTAGCATATGGTTGATCTTGATGAAAATTTTTTGTGAAGTTAAAAATGTTTTCTGATGTTCCCGAGTGTCCTGTCTTATAAATATCATTTAGGTCCAATACTTGAATGGTGTTGTTCATATTTTTTGTGTGTTGTAGTAGTTTCTTTTCAACTTCTACCAGTTACTGAGAAAGGCATGCAAAATCTGCAACCGCTATTGTAGATTTTTCTGTTTCTCCTTTTAGTTCTGCCCGTTTTTTCTTCATGTATTTTGTGAGTCTGTTATTAGCAGCATACACATTCAGGACTATTATGTCTTTATCTTGAAGTGTTTATCACTTGCAACCTTCCTACTTATCTCTCATGCTAATTTTTGCTTCATAATCTGCTTTGTCTGGTAATGCAGACACTTTTTTTTACAGTGTTTTACTTCAGTCTCTTTGTGTCTTTATATTTAACGGGCAACACCTGCAGGCAGTGTATATTTCAATCTCCTTTTTATCGTGTTTGGGAATAAATGGTTCTCACGTCGATGTATATTTAATGATACAGTTCATTTTAATTCTGTCATTTGCTGGTTGTGTTTTAGCTTCATGTGTCTTTGGTTCATTCATTCCCCTTTTTCTGCTTTGTCTGGGTTCATCAAAGGTTTTATAGTATTCTATTTAATTTTCTTTCTTGTCTTTGTAATGGTCTGCTTGGACTGTACCTTTCTGTGTTAAGGTTGAAATTGTATGCTGAGGGAGAGCCTAGAGTAAACTCAGTGCTCCTCCTATCTGTTGTTGTCCTTTTGTTTTGTTTATTTACAAGCGAGTGTGAGCAGGGAGGGGCAGAGCCAGAGCGAGAGAATCCCGGGCAGGCTCCACAGTGTCAGCGCAGAGTCTGAAGTGGGTCTCAATCTTACAAACTGTGAGATTGTGACCTGAGCTGAAATCCAGAATCAAATCTTAACCGGCCAAGCCACCAGGTGCCCTGTGTTCTGCATTTCCTTTTTCTGGCGCCTGAAAACTTTTGCTCCCTATACTTTGTTCAGTTTTCTAACTACACTGGGAGCGCAAGTCTGGTGCCACTGACATCAGCAGAGCTGCAAATGGAATTTTGAGGTTTGCTTTTTAGCCTCTCCTAGTCTTCTTTCTTGGTCCTTTTTCTACCTCACAGCCCTCTCCTTTCCCTGCCTCTGTCCCCTCAGATATCCTGATTCTAGCATCTTACTCTTGGAAACTGTGAGTAAGTGACCTTCTTGAGGTTTTATCTGATAAAAGCTGAGGGTATGATATTTTCCCTGTGTCATTCTCATGATCATCAACATTTTAGAAGATTCCGTTGCCTCTACAATTTATAGGACTTCATCTCTGGTAGTGGAATACATACAAATAAGCAATATATATTGGATATTACTGGCTATCTAGTCTAGTATAGTAACTCTTTTGATAATATCCATCAGAATGCTAACCCGTACATTTCTGTCCACCTCCCCTACATTTATAACCAAGACTGTAGGCAGGAGAATGGGATTTGATGGTTACTAGTTGGTTTTTTTTGTTTTTTGTTTTTTGGTTTTTTTTTTAGAGAGCACGAATGGGAGAAGGGCAGAGAGAGACACACACACACACAGAATCGGAAGGAGGCTCCAGGCTCTGAGCTGTCAGCACAGAGCCTGAGGCGGGGCTCAAACTCATGAGCTGTGAGATCATGACTTGAGCCACCCAGGCGCCCCAAGGGATTTGATGGTTAAATGAACACCGTGAACTGTCAGCACAAATCCTTTGTGGTGTTGGCCAAAAGAGGAAAGTCGGGGGAAAATAGAAAGTGAGAGTTGTAGGAGCTGGGGATTTTAGCATAAGAATTGAAGTCAGAGACAAAGCAAATGGAGGCAAGGCATTTGGAAACACATCTCTCACATTCACAGTGACATTTTCTAGTCTTAATGACCTGTTACTGAACTGATCAGAATTCCCCTGTGTTTATTTCTGATTGCCTCTTCTCTGTTCTTACTGTTGTCTTAGAAGCCTTACTGTTCATGATGCATATTGATGGGACAGCATTTCTTCTCTTATGTTGGCATTCCATAGATTTGCCGGTCAGGGAATTTCATCTACCAGAAATTGATTTGGGTATTCTCCTCGGCACTTTTACCATACTGGGACTTTCACTTATTTTTGACAGTTTAGAACTTCCTTTACAAATAACTGATTTAAGTACATTATAAAACTTTTTTTAATAAACTCTACTTACTGAGGACTTATGCTAAAGCAATAGGAACACTACATCGTGAATAGGAAAAAAAAAAAAAAAACTGGAATTCTTGTCCTGGCTCTATCATTAAGTGTGTGACCTTTGGGAAGTCACTTTATGTAGAAACTAAGCTAGACGGTCTTTAAGATCTGTTCCAGCTATAAGACTCTATTTGCAAGTAACATTCCTTTAGTTCATCTCCCTCTTCTCATTTTGGAAGATGAAGAATGCATTTTTCTTGTAGGACTCCTTGGTATTTCTTATATGTGAGAACAGAATATGTCCCAGTAAACAAACTTGTAAGCCCAACACAAACTTGCTGCCTGTCTTCTGCTTCAATCATTTTCATATAGTTTTTTTTTAAGTTTTTTCATTCTGAGAGAGAGCATGGGGGAGGGGCAGAGAGAGAAAATCCCAAGTAGGCTTCACACTGGGCGCTCAGAGCCCAACGCGGGGCTTGAAGCCATAAATGTGAGATCCTGACCTGAGCCGAAGTCCAGAGCCAAGAGCCGGACGCTCAACTGACTGAGCCACCCAGGTGCCCCTCCTCTGCCTTAATCATTTTGTTTCCCTTACCCTCAGTGTCCTGTAGCATTTTTCCAGATGATTCTGCTACAGTTGACCACCATGAAAAAAAAAAAGAGGAAAAAGTTTCATGCTAAACTAGAATGATTTCTTCTATAGTCTTTCTAGGTCAGACTTCAGCCTCCTTAAAAATGAATTGTAGCTTTAAGACTATCTTGCAGAGTCAGACCTTGACTTTTTGTAGCTCAACGATTCCAAGTAGCTTCGTTACCAGGAAAGCCACTGCATCAATTTCCAGTCTTAAGAAAGCAACCCTCAGAGATAGAGTCCTCTCAAAGGAGATGGAACTGCCATTGCAGTATAAAGAAAGCTGATTACCCTCTCCCTAAAAGCCAGAAGGACCCTGCTTCAATCCTAACATGGCAGACTTTGTCCCTTGCTAAGTAAAAGGTCCAGAGTACAGGCAAGTGGGTTTTGGGGATGTGTTTCCCAAATAAAAGAAAGAAATTTCTGCAACCATGTTGATGGGTGTGCCTTAAAAGATAGATTTTGCTAGGAGTGCCAGGGAGTTAAGTTTTTCCAATGTCCTAGGTAAAATTATTATAATTACCTGACATTTAGATTGGATTCATCTTTCAGCAAACTCAAGTCTACCTTAAGTTCTTAAAACACAATTATGGTGGGCTTGACCAATTAAGGCTCTATTCAGAAAATGTCAAAAGATCCAATCTATTCTATCAAAAATTGGGCTTCTAATTTGGTTGGTTTGATTGTAGGACTGTAAATGTCCCTACTGGGATGAGTAGTGGACTGATTATTTTAGCAAACCTTCTATTGTGTCAGTGTAGAAAAGAAGGAGAGGGAGGTTTTCAGGTCAACTTGAGAACACAGAAACTGAAAACTGGAAGGGATCTTAGATATCCGTTTGTATACCTTTACTTACATATGAAAGAACTCAGGCCCTTAAAAATGTTTAAATAACATTCTAAATAACTATGGTGACAAAAGAGCTCTTTGGGTACAATTTAATCACAATTGCTAATAGTTTTGGGCATTTAATCCATGATATTTAATATTTGAGATTTATTCTGTGATCTAGTGTCAAAATGCTTGTGTGTGTGTGTGTGTGTGTATCATTTAATCATATAACATCATTGTGTGTGTGTGTATATATATATATAATTTAACCCTAAAATCCGCCATGTGAGTTAAATACTATCATTGTCCCTATTTAGGAGCCACAGAAACTGACGCATAGATAGACTAACTTATATGCTCAATGTTCTAGAGTGAGTAAATGGTAGAGTTGGGGTTCAAATCCTGATGGTTTGGTTAGGTTTAACTAGTCTCTTGCACTGCCTCCCAATTATAAGCAAAGGCTATATTCTTGAATCTGTAGACAACAGTCAAAATGTAAACCATTGTGGGTCTCTTCCCTTAGAAGGGTACTA
>NC_043717.1:80721273-80722545 GCF_006229205.1 Suricata suricatta
AGAGAGAGAGAGAGAGAGAGAGAGAGAGAGGAGAGAGAGAAAGGGGCACCTGGGTGACTCACCAGTTAAGCATCAGACATCAGCTCAGGTTATGATTTCATGGTTCATGGGTTCAAACCCTGCGTTGGGCTCTGTGCTGACAGTTAGCTCAGAGCTTGGAGCCTGCTTCAGATTATGTGTCCCCCTCTCTTCTCTCTCTGCCCCTTCCCCTGCTCATGCTGTCTGTCTCTCTTAAAAATAAACATTAAAAAATTAAAAAAAAGAAATGCCTCACTCAAACCTACTGTAATAGTTCCATATTACCACAGATTTAGCAGTTGAAAATAACACATCATTTTATAGTTTTCCTGGCTCAGGAATCTGGGCGTAGCTTAGCTGAACCCTCTGACGAAGATCTCACAAGGCTTTCGATCAAGATTATCAGCTAGGGCCAGGGTCTGATCCGAAGCACTGAGTTCTCTGCCGGGCTCACATGGTTGTTGGCAGAGTCTGTTTCCTTGTAGGACTCCTAACAGCTCACCATCACGGGGCGCCTGGGTGGCTCAGTCGGGTGAGTGGCTGACTTCGGCCCAGATCGTGAGCTCACGGTTTGTGAGTTCGAGCCTCATGTGGGGCTCACTGCTGTCAGTGCAGAGCCCACTTTGGATCCTCTGTCTTTCCCTCACTCACACTCTCCCTCTCAAAACAACAACAAAAATTAAAAAAAAAAAACAAACCCTCACTATCACAAAGCAAGAGAAAGGTTCTGACACTAGGCTTTCTTTAAATGGGCTTGCTTGATTAGGTCAGGGTCACCCAGTATAATCTTCCCTTTCATTAGCTTCAAGTGGTTTGGGACCTTCATTACATGAGCAAAATCCCTTCTTCTTTGTCATATGTCCTAATCATGGGAGTGACCTCATTATATGTACAGGGTCTGCTCACACTTGAGACTGTATAGAATATATACAGTAGGAAGCAGAAATCTTAGAATCTTAGAATTCTGTTTATGATAGCTACTGAATCGGAGTCTGCATTAAAAAAAGAATACCCAGGGGCCCCTGAGTGGCTCAGTTAGTCAAGCATCCAACTTCAGCTCAGGTCATGATCTCACGGATCTCATGGTTCTCACGGTTCATGAGATTGAGCCCCATGTCAGGCTCTCTGCTGTCAGCCTGGAGCCTGCTTCGGATTCTGTGTCTTCTGCTCTCTCTGCCCCTCTGCCACTCCTGCTCCGTTCCATCCCCCCCTTCTCTCTCTCTTTTTCTATTTCTCAAAAATAAACATTTTTTT
>NC_043717.1:80722645-80724381 GCF_006229205.1 Suricata suricatta
CTCAGCTCAACCCATCTTCACTTTCATCCATTTCTTTAGTTAATAGCATTTAGTTGAGGGGGAGTGGTTGGCTGGTGGGGCTGTCGTGCCTAAGACCCTCGAAGGAATTTGCCTTGCTTGCCAAGCTTTACTCTGTTTCTGACTCTAGGTCTAAACTGGATTGTGCCCTTGTGAGTCCTAGGAAGCTGCTGATGACTCTTGTAGGGAGGACTGAGGGCCAATGTTATAATACATATTTGGCATATGTAATATTTAAAACCCTTTCTGGGTAGCCCCAATAAGGCTAGACATGATCAGAAACACGTTTTCTTTTGCTTTGCAAAATCACAACAGTGTTCATAATCTTATTGAGATAGCATTTGGCATTTTCACTTTCATTGGCTCATTGAGTCTACAGCAGAGGGTTCCATAGGTCACGTGACATGTAACAGTGCAATAAATGACACAGGTCAGATGTGGGAATCAGCCCGTTATTTTTTTTATGTTTGTGGGGGGAGAGAGAGAGCAAGCGAGCGAGAGCACACGAGTGTGGGAGGGGCAGAGGGAAAGAGAGACACAGAATCCAAAGCGGGCTCCAGGCTCTCTGAGCTCTCAGCACAGAGTCTGATGCAGGGTTCGAACCCATGAATCATGAGATCAGGATCTGAGTCGAAGCTGGCCGACTAAGCTGCTCAGGCCCCCCGAGAATCAACCTGTTTTCTATATAAGCTAGACCTTGAAGAGATTTGCACAAAATTTTCTCTTTATGGTAACATGTTTTTAACTATTTTAAAGCAAATCTTTAAAAATTTCTGTTTTAATTTCTAAAATAGGGTAAGTATCGATACATGTAACACTCAAACTAAAGCCCTGTGGGGCCCTACAAAAATTTTAAGAATATACCAAGTTCTTGAGACCTGAAAGTTTACCAACTGTTACCTGAAATTAACATTAAAACTCTGTTGCATGTTTCACCAACCATCATATTTTGGCCCCTGCATATCTCTCTCTGCCTCTTACCTACGTTCTAACCCATAGAACACATTGTTCCTTCTGCTAGGAACGTTCTCTTCCCTTTGCTTGACTAAATCTTACCCATACTTTGAATTCAAAATTAGATATTACTTACATTGAAGCTGCACATCTCTTGCCAGTTACCAGGCTGTGTTATAAGCACACGTCTATTTGGTTTTCTCCCACTAGATCATAAACTGCGTAAAAGTAGGCACTATGTGTTATTCACATGGGTTTTCCAGCTCCTAGGTCAGTAATGCACTAAGTAAAAAGTTTTGACCTGAATTGAATTAGAATGAACTTAAAGTTTCAGGAGATCCATTTATCAGATATCGAGGAAAAAGAATCCAGAGGAAATGACTTCCTCTTTTCATAGAACTGGTCCAAAAAGAGATCTGTCATGATTGAGTTATTGGGTTCCACATTTACTGATCGCCTGAGTAGACACTCTTCTTCCTAAACATGAGCTAAGTTGCTGGGACAAATGAAGTCGTCAGCGAAGAGAATTCTGGAATCTCTTTTCATGTAGATAAATCCTTTAGTCCTAAGACTCCTTCCTGATCGTCTGACCAGGTAAATCAGCCAGACTGTGGAGAGCAGATGTCCCTTTACACCGAGTAGTAGCCATCCACACAGTCTCCATCTAAACAAGAGAACCAATGAAAATGCTTTCATAAGACAGTATGCTGAAAGCCCGATTTCCTGAGTAATAGCTCGTATTTGGCAAAACCAAGAAACAACTC
>NC_043717.1:80724481-80726482 GCF_006229205.1 Suricata suricatta
TGATTGCAAATGGCAAGATCTCATTCCTCTTTATGGCTGAGTGTAGTCCATTACTCCATTACATACCTCATCTTTTTTATCCATTCCTTAGTCAGTGGACATTTGGGCTTTCCCCATAATTTGGCTACCATTGATAAACACTGGGATGCATGTAGCCCCTTGAATCAGTATTTTTGTAACAATATTAATTTTTCCAATCTACAAGCATGGAATATCTATCCATTTGTGCCATTTTCAATTTCTTTCATCAGTGTTTTATCGTTTTCAGAGTACGGATCTTTCACCTCATTGGTAAATTATTCTTAGGCAGTTTATTCTTTTTGGTGCAATTGGAATGTTTTCCCAATTTCTCTTTCTGCTACTTATTAGTGTATAGAAATGCTACAGATTCCTTTGTATTAATTTTGTATCCTGAAACTTTATACTGAATTCACTTACCAGTTTTAATAGTTTCTTAGTGGAGTCTTTAGGGTTTCCTATAAACAGTGTCATACAGTCTGCAGCTACTTTCAGTTTTACTTTTTCCTTACCAATTCGAGTATCTTTTATTTCTCTTTCTTGTCCCAGGCTAGGACTATGTCGAATCAAAGAGGTGAGTGTCGGCATCTTTGTCTTGTTCCTTAAGAAAAAGCTTCCAGTTTTCACCGTTATGACTGTTAGCTGTGGGTTTTTCAAATAAGCCCTTTGTTGTTTTGAGATATGTCCCCTCAAAAGCCACTTGAGTGTTTATAATGTACAGATGTTGTCTTGTTTGTCAAATGATCTTTCCACGATTATTGAGATCATATAAATTTTTATTTTTCCTCTTGTTACTATGTTGCAGCCCACTGATTGATTTGCAAATATGGAAGCATCCTTGTATCCCTGGGATAAATCTCCTTGATCATAATCAATCATGTCTTTGATGTATTGTTTGCTAATATTTTGTTGCAGACTTTTGCATCTATGTATATCAGAGATTGGCCTTTAAGCTTCTTTAATTTATTTTAATTTTTTAATGTTTGTTTTTATTTTTGAGAGAGAGATAGCCTGTGAGCAGCAGAGGGGCAGAGAGAGAGCGACACAGAATCCGAAGCAGCTCCAGGCTCTGAGCCATCAGCACAGAGCCCGATGCTGGGCTCAAACTCACGAACTGCCAGATCATGACCTAAGCTGAAGTCGGACGCTTAACTGACTGAGCCACCCAGGTGCCCCATAGGTTTCTTTTTTTAATAGTATCATTCTCCTCAAAGAATGAAGGTAATGCTGGCCTCACAGAATGAATTTGGACATTTTCCCTCCCTTTCTAATTTTTGGGATAGTTTGAGAAAAATAGGTATTATTTTTTTTTTAAATGTATTTATTTTGAGAGAGAGAGAGAGAGAGAGAGAGAGAGAGAGAGAGAGAGCGCACAAGTGCATGTAAGCAGGGGGAGAGGCAGAGGGCATTAGGTAGGTCTGCTATGTCTACCAGTCTTGAGAGCGGTGACCTTGGGTCAAAGAGGTCCTGTGATGCCCTGTAGTCCAATCCCCTCTGGTCACCAGAATTAGGCTCTCTAGGGGTGCCTCTTGTGATGTCTGCATGCACACTCCTGTTGTAGTTCTGCTGTGATTCCTTTGGGCATGCTGCTAGGTGGGGCCGACCCTCAGCTCTGCTGGCTGCAATAGCCTGCTTCACCTGACACAGGCTCACCACGCAGAGTTGGCTCCTCAAAGCTGTTGAGGAGCCCGGTGCCAGCACCGTGGACTAGCTGATGGGCTGGCCTGGCACTCAGCCCAGCTGCCTGCAATTAGCCACTGTAACACCTGCTGTCATTCTGAAGAACACGGCGTACTCCCTGCACAGCCAGTGAAGAGGCTCAGCTACAGGAATCCCACCCTCTTCCACCTGCCCACATCCAGGACAGGAATCCCTCGGGAGCAGCACCTGTCCTGTCCCTGTTGGGGGTGTTAGGGCAGGAGCCACTTTGGAAGGGTGCCTGCTGAGGTGCCTGGGGTGGGTGGAGCAGGAAAGCAAAGGAAT
>NC_043717.1:80726582-80728364 GCF_006229205.1 Suricata suricatta
GACCAATGACTATTAATTTCTCTTTGATGCTGTCTTCCCCGAAACTCCAGATCATCAGGCTCTTATTCTAATACCCAATATGGGACATGCTCTGTGTTCATCAGTAACTAAAGAGATGGGTTAAAGTGGTTCCATTAGTCATGAACTAGGACATTAATTACTCATCTTGTGGCTACTTTGGTTTTCTCCTAATTCAGAAAGTGATGGACCACAAAGCTTTATAATTTAACATGTATATGAATCACCTGTTTTTTTTTAATGTTTATTTTTGAGAGAGAAAGAGAAAGAGAGACAAAAGGGAGGGGGGAATGGAACGGAGCAGGAGTGGCAGAGGGGCAGAGGGAGCAGAAGACACAGAATCCGAAGCAGGCTTCAGGCTCTGGGCTGACAGCAGAGAGCCTGACATGGGGCTCAATCTCATGAACCGTGAGAACCATGAGATCCGTGAGATCATGACCTGAGCTGAAGTTGGATGCTTGACTAACTGAGCCACCCAGGGGCCCCTGGGTATTCTTTTTTTAATGCAGACTCCAATTCGGTGGCTACCATAAACAGAATTCTAAGATTCTAAGATTTCTGCTTCCTACTGTATACACTCTATACAGTCTCAAGTGTGAGCAGTACATGTACATGTAATGAAGGTTCCAAACCACTTGAAGTTAATGAAAGGGAAGATTATACTGGGTGACCCTGACCTAATCAAGCAAGCCCATTTAAAGAAAGCCTAGTGTCAGAACCTCTCTCTTGCTTTGTGATAGTGAGGGTTTTTTTTTAAATTTTTGTTGTTGTTGTTGTTTTGAGAGGGAGAGTGTGAGTGAGGGAAAGACAGAGGATCCAAAGTGGGCTCTGCACTGACAGCAGTGAGCCCCACATGAGGCTCAAACTCACAAACCGTGAGGTCACGATCTGGGCCGAAGTCAGCCACTCACCCGACTGAGCCACCCAGGCGCCCCGTGATGGTGAGCTGTTAGGAGTCCTACAAGGAAACAGATTCTGCCAACAACCATGTGAGCCCGGCAGAGAACTCAGTGCTTCGGATCAGACCCTGGCCCTAGCTGATAATCTTGATCGAAAGCCTTGTGAGATCTTCGTCAGAGAATTCAGCTAAGCTACGCCCAGATTCCTGAGCCAGGAAAACTATGAAATGATAATGTGTTATTTTCAACTGCTAAATCTGTGGTAATATGGAACTATTACAGTAGGTTTGAGTGAGGCATTTCTTTTTTTTTAATTTTTTAATGTTTATTTTTAAGAGAGACAGACAGACAGACAGCATGAGCAGGGGAAGGGGCAGAGAGAGAAGAGAGGGGGACACATAATCTGAAGCAGGCTCCAGGCTCTGAGCTAACTGTCAGCACAGAGCCCAACGCAGAGTTTGAACCCATGAACCGTGAAATCATAACCTGAGCTGATGTCTGATGCTTAACTGGTGAGTCACCCAGGCGCCCTTTTCTCTCTCTCTCTCTCTCTCTCTCTCTCTCTCTCTTAAATATAGTTTATAGTCAAGTTGGTTTCCATATAACACCCAGTGCTCAGAGAGGGAGGCAAACCATAAGAGATTCTTAAATACTGAGAACAAACACAGGGTTGATGGGGGATGGAGGGAGAGGGGAAAATGGGTGACGGGCATGGAGGAGTGAGGCATTTCTACTAGGATCCCAGGTGACAATTAATTATGCTCCAACATGTCCCCACCCTGAGTAACAAGACCACCTCCCACAATCATTCCAAAACTCAGAGTGATAAAGAGCATTAGGGTAGAACAACTGGGTGTGCTCTTAG
>NC_043717.1:80728464-80729586 GCF_006229205.1 Suricata suricatta
GGTTCTTGAGTTCGAGCCCCACGTCGGGCTTTGTGCTGACAGCTCAGAGCCTGGAGCCTGCTTCAGATTCTGTCTCTCTCTCTCTCTCTGTCCCTTATCTGCTCACGCTCTCTCTGTGTCTCAAAAATAAATAAAACATTAAAAAATTTTTCTTAAAAAGCTCTCGTAATCAGAACAGTAGGATACTGACACACAAAACAAGACACATAGATCAATAAAACATTATAGAGAGCTGAGAAATTAACCTATGCTTATATGGTCAACCTATGACAAAGGCAAGAATATACAATGGGGAAAAGACTGTCTCTTCAACAAATGGTGCTGGAAAACAGGGTACTGCATGAGAAAGAATGAATCTGGCCCCAGTTCTTACAGCAAACCCCCAAATAAACTCAAAATGGATTAAAAACTTAAATGTGAGACCTGAGACCAAAAAGCTACTGAAAGGAAACCTAGCACTAATCTTCTAGACATCAGCCTTAGCAAAATATCCATGGATATGTTTCTACAGGCAAGGGAAACAAACCCAAAAATAATGTATTGGGACTATGCTAAAATAAACTTTTTGCACAGTGAAGGAAACCATCAACAAAACAAAAGGCAAGCTACTGAATGGGAGAAGATATTTACAAGTGATCTATCTGATAAGCGGTTCATATCTAAAAAACTTTGAAGAGCTTCTAGAGCTCAACATTGGTAAAAAATAAAAAATGCCCACAAATAAGAATCTGATTAAAAACTGGGCAGATTATCAACAATAACCAAATTATAGAAAGAGCCCAAATGTCCATCGACTGACAATTGTGTAAAGAAGATGTGATATGCGGAAGCCTGATGGGTCAGTCATTTAAGTGACTTCGGCTCAGGTCATGATCTCACAGTTTGTGAGTTCGAGCCCCTTATCGGGCTCTGTGCTGACAGCTCAGAGCCTGGAGCCTGCTTCGGATTCTGTATCTCCCTCTCTCTCTGCACCTCCCCCACTCATGCTCTGTCTCTCTTAAAAATAAATAAACATTTAAAAACTGTAGTATGTATATATAATGTCCTACTACTTGGTGATAAAAAAGAATGAAATCTTGCCACTACAACAGTGTGGATGAAACTAGAGTGTATGATGCTAAG
>NC_043717.1:80729686-80732113 GCF_006229205.1 Suricata suricatta
GACTTGTGAATACTGGTGTTTATCAGAGCAGAGGATGTTGGGAGAATGGGCTGAATAGGTGAAGAGTATTAGGAGGTACCACGTCCAGTTATAAAACAAATAAGTCATGGGAATGACAAGTACAGCCGGGGGGATATAGTCAGTAACATTGTAAGATGACAAATGGTGACCACAGTGGGTGTGGTAAGCGTTGAGTGACGTATAGAATTGCCACGTCATTGTTTTACACATGAAACTAACAACACTGTATGTCAATAATTAAAAATTAAAAACAGATGAATTTGCTGGTTTGTGAGCCTTGTCAAAGGTTTTTTTGTTTTGTTTTGTTACAGTTGATTTTGTTATTGTGGCATCTGGCTGATTCAGTCAGTTGTGCGTCCGACTTCAGCTCAGGTCATGGTCTCATGGTTCATGAGTTCAATCCCTGCATCAGGCTCTCTGTGCTGACTGCTCAGAGCCTGGAGCCTGCTTCAGATTCTGTGACTTCCTCTCTCTCTGCCCCTTCCTCGCTCATGGTCTGTCTCTCTCTAAAACAAACATTTAAAAAATTTTCTAGTTGCCTATCAAGTTTTAGTGGATTAGAACCATTCTCAAATTGATCTCAAAACACTATTCCAAATAACAACCAAACCTGCACACTACATTTTAAATTAATTTACTAGCGAATGGTCAAGAACCTTATGTGTAGATTTTGTCTGTACTTCCTTCCCTCTATGAGGAAGAAAAAAAAGCTCATTTGTTCTCCAAGAAATACCAACTTGACCAAACCCCTGAATGAGTGGGATTACTTTTGGCAGCGTTGAGAAAGCAGCAACCATAGGGTTTCATGTAAACTATTGTTAGCTAGTCTCTTTGCCCTGTGAACCCTTCAGAAGAATTTTATAAACTAGAGGAGCCAGTTCTGTTTCGATCCACAGAATCATAACGGGGTGTCTTTGGTCGCAATTAGTTGATAGAGGAGAGAATTTACTGGCACCTCCTTTCATATTCTCATCTCTCTCTCTCTTCTAATCTCTAACTTCTTCTGTTTCTTCAGTACTTCTGGAGACACAGGGCTCCCTTCTCTAAGCCCTTGCTGATACGTCCGTTATTTTTATGCGGCGGCTACGCATAGTGGAAAGAGCACACTGGCTTTGGAATAAGAGTTGTGATTGACTTCGGGCTCTCTCCATTACTGCAGGACCGGGGGAGAATTTATTTAACTTCTCTAGACTTCACTGTTTCATGTTAAGCCGGGGACAAAGTACACATAGAGTAGGCATGAGGCCTCCTCGGTGTTCAGTAATAAATGGGAACCGTAGCGATAGCCATGGCTCACTGAGGGTTTTGTTTTTGTTTTTACAATGTTACGCTAGTTTCTGCTCACTGACTATTAATCTGGACTATTTCGAGTTTCACAGTTTGAAACTCAGCCTTTTAGAGGTGACTTTTAGCCTCTTAAGTTCTGTGTCTAGAGGTCAAGATGCTATCACTTTTTACAGCCTTGCAGCCAAATATATAAATTAGGTCGTCTCGTAGAAGATTATAAGGCATTTTTTAGAAATGTCAAATGCCCCCATCTGCTAGGAAGTTGGTATCACAAATGTGATTATTTCTGGTCCTTTATCCCTTCTCAGGGAAGGGAGAGGTGGGTGCAGTCCACGCGAAAATAGTCAGCAAAACGAGAAAATGTTTGGAACACGGAGGGATGTTCTATATGTTTAATTAAATGTCAGCTTTGAAGTATCATGTATCTCACAGAGTCTAGACAGTGGTAGCAATTCATGTACAGCTTTCTCATTCCATTCCATTTGTCCCCAAGCTTCAGTGCTGTGGGGTTCTAATTGAGAGGTCGTGGGGTCACCATGTAGCCAGCATTTCAATTATACCTGGGCTTTTTTTTCTTCTGTCCTTCAACATTTTCTTGATTTCTTAAAGCCAAACAAAGCCCAGGCCACCTGGGTGGCTCAGTCAGTTGAGCATGCGACTTCGGCTCAGGTCATGATCTCACAGCTCGTGAATTGGAGCCCCTTTGTGAGTTTGAGCTCTGTATGGGGCTTGCAGCTTGTCAGTGTAGAGCCCCCTTCAGATCTTCTGTCCCTCTCTGTCTATGCCCCTCCCCACTCATGCTCTCTCTCTCAAAGATAAATAAACATTTAAAAAAATGAATAAAAAATAAAAACAAGCAAAGCCCTGTGCTTTTGTGTCTGGCCATATGGTAGAGACTGTCAGGAGGTGTGTGTGTCTTGTTCAGTCCACTTGTTGGATGAAGAACTGGGTACTTTGGATCTTTGATGAAGGAGTACAGGACACAAATAAGCCCTCGTAGCGTGTGGTTCTGTTGTGTTCTTGAAAAACACACTGTCCTTTTCTTTTAAAGTTTATTTATTTTGAGAGAGAGCACAAGTCAGGGAGGAACAGAGAAAAAGAGAGAGAGAGAGAGAGAGA
>NC_043717.1:80732213-80733773 GCF_006229205.1 Suricata suricatta
AAATGCAGATACAACAGACAAAGTCAAAAGAATCAGCTGGTGAAAATTGTCATGAACATTCATATTAGTCGTTGAACTATATCAGGGAGTGAAGAGTCACATCACTCATCACACAGATGCCCAAACAATTGTGAGCAGTGCCATCCAAATACACTCTGAATAATGTGCGATAAACCTGTAATTCCCAGGATTAACCCAAGCTGAAAGCTTTCATTAGAGGTTTTCATAGTCCAGGTATTGAGTGTTAACTCAAATTAACCCAGATGTTTAGCTCTAGGTATATAAGAGTCCTAGTCTAAGACTCTTGTCAGGAGGGATCCAGAGGAGAATGTATCACTCGAGCATTGTGTGGGGACAAAGAGGTGGTCGGGGCAGATATGACAAGACCAAGCCAGGATTGAAGTTCTAATGTGATCAGCAGACACTCACATCTGTTCACGTTCATCTGGTTGCCCAGGCATTGGACTTGACACTTGAACTATTTTCAAAACCACCCTGGGCCTTAGTTGTTGTTATCTCTATTTTACATGGAAGGAAACTGAGCTCTGTGAAGATGAAGAATATGGCTTAAGATAGGGGCTTTGGCGGGGCTCAGTCGGCGGAGCATCCAGCTCTTGATTTTGGCTCAGGTCACGATCCCAGGGTTGTGGAATTGAGCCCCGCATAGGGCTCTGTGCTGAGCATGAAGCCTGCTTAAGATTCTTCCTCTTCCCCCTCCGCTGCCCCATCCCCACTCATGCACATGATTTCTCTCTCTCTCTTTCAAAAATAATAAAACATAATAAATGAATCTAGCTCAACATTATATATTTAGCAAGTAGCAAAGGGAGTAATTTCAACCCACCATCAACACTATTCTAATGGCTATCATTGATTTAAAATTTTTTAATAAGTTTTATTTATTTATTTTGAAAGAAACAGAGCATGAGCAGGAGAGGGCAGAGAAGGGGAGAGAGAGAATCCCAAGTAGGCTCCATGCTGTCAGTGCAGGGCTCAGTATGGGGCTCAAACTCATGAACTGTGAGATCATGACCTGAGCTTAAAAGAGTAGGAAGCTTAACTGACTGAGCCACCCAGGCGCCTATTGATTGAGTGCATACTACATGCTTAGTACTTTTAGATATTTGTTATAAGACATAAACATGACTCACATCAATTCTGCAACGTATGTGCTCTAAACATCACTTTATAGATCAAACTGTGGCTGAGAAATATTTAATAACTTCCCAAGGTCTCGACTATTATTGGAACAATTAGGATTCAAATATGGGTCCATCCAATTTGAAGGAGTATGTTTTCTTTTACAGTTAAAAATTTTGTAAATGTTTATTCATTTTTGAGAGACCAAGAGAGAGCACAAGTGGGGGAGGGACAGAGAGAGAGGGAGACACAGAATCCGAAGCAGGCTCCAGGCTCTGAGCTGTCAGCCCAGAGCCCGATTCGGGGCTCGAACCCATGAACTGTGAGATCATGACCTGAGCCAAAGTCAGACCCTTAACCGACTGAGCCACACAGGTGCCCCTGTTTTGAGGGTTTTTTTGTTTGTTTGTTTGTTTGTTT
>NC_043717.1:80733873-80749952 GCF_006229205.1 Suricata suricatta
CTGTGTTGTGACAGGTATCAACTATCCATTAGATACTGAATCAATTCTTCTTAAGCACTACTAACTGCTTGCTTTCTTGAATCTAGATCATTCTGAATATTTCCTGTTAGACCTATGAGTGCAAACATATGGTTTCTGTCCTTCTGTGCAAGACAGGCTTTTAAAATAGCTAGAACTTTGAGGGTGCCTAGGTGGCTAGTCGGTCAAGTGTCTGATTTTGGCTCAGGTCATGATCTCCTGGTTTGGGAGTTCAAGCCTTGCATGGAGGTTAGTGCTGACAGCTCAGAGCCTGCTTCAGATCTTCTGACCCCCCCCCCCGCCCACCCCCCATTCACACATGCGCTCTCCCTCTCAAAAATAAATAAAAACATTAAAAAATAATAAATGGCTAGAACTTCAACTGATCCAATTGGGGTAGAAGGATATCAAGGAGGCAAGGCAGTGACATCACAGTGTAGTGCAGGGCACGGGTCGAAGTGGTTTGGCATGGCTAAGTGGTAGCAAACTTCCAGTGGCAAGAAGGTAGATAAAATGACCACGATGCTAGAATAAGTACAGCATTATAAAAGAAAAGTTGGTGTCTTTTTAATGAGGAAATATGGAGCTAGAATCGACATGTTCAGACGTGTGCTTTTTGTTTATTTGTGTCTCTTACTGCTAAACTGAGAACTCCGAGCGAGCAGAGATTTTTTTTTTCCTGTTTAGTTCGCTACTGTGACGCTAGTGACCAGAGTACTGCCTAGAACGTAATTAGGGCTTCTATCTACAGCCGTGAGGTTTATAACCTGCATAACCTGCATAAGTTCAGTGGATGGCATCCACATACACTCCTGGAGTGGCACAGTTTTAGAAAAAGCAGCCATAACAGGCAGTGAATAAATATTTTGAATAAATGAATGATTACTTCATTGGCTTCAGGGCCCTGTGTCAGAATGGCATTCAGGATGTGCTGCAGGGGGCGAGAATTGGGGAGCAGGAAATGTTAGGACAAAGTATTAAATAGTCCAAGCAAGAGATAGTGATCTGAACTACCTAATTGGAAGTGGATAGGACTGGATAGAGAAAAGACATGCTTCTGTGGGAGAATTAATATTAATATTTATATTGTTTTTATGGATTGGATATAGAAGGTTGAGGATTATAGGTCTGAAACTCAGCAGAGAGCAGGGATAAGATCTATTGTGAAGATTTGGAAGCCATGGGAGGAGCTGAGATGTCAAATGAGAAGAGGAGGCAGCGAAAGGTAACACCTTAAGACACGCTTAAGCGGCACTTGGGTGGCTCAGTTGGTTAAGTGTCCAACTCAACTTGGGCTCACGTCATGATCTCCCGGTTTGAGCCTCGCCTCAAGCTGACAGCACGGAGCCTGCTTGGGATTTTCTCTCTCCCGCTCTCTCTGACCCTCCACTGCGTGCTCTCTATCTTGCTCCTTAAATAAAAATAAACTTTAAAAAAACTTAAACTGGAAGAGCGACGATGAACGTGAAAATACAAGGGCACTGAGCAGATATGGCTGGGCTGCAGAAGAAAAGGAGCACAGGTGGGACTTAAGCAGGAGAGCCAGAGGTAGCCATCCGGCAAGAGTTCCAGGGAAAGGAGGACAGAAAAGCCACTGGATTTATTAAGTGATCATTTCTGTCGAGAGTTAAGCCCAACAAGGTCGTGAGATCAGAAGCTAATTATAAGTTATTTAAGAGAGTGTGGGGCGCCTGGGTGCCTCATTCAGTTAAGCATCTCCCTTCGGCTCAGGTCATGATCTCAAAGTTTGTGAATTCGATACCCACACTGGGCTGTATGCTTTCGGTGCAGAGCCTACTTGGGATTCTCTCTCTCCCTCTCTCTCTGCCCCTTCCCCACTTGAGCTCTCTCTCTCTCTGTCAAATAAATTTGAAAAAAAAAGAGTGAGGGGCGCATGGGTGTCTCAATTAGTTAAGCGTCTGACTTCGGCTCAGGTCACGATCTCACGTTCGTGGCTTCGAGCCCCGTGTGGAGCTCTGTGCTGACAGCTAGCTCAGAGCCTGGAGTCTGTTTCAGATTCTGTGTCTCCCTCTCTCTCTGACCCTCCCCTGCTTGCGCTGTCTCTCAGTCTCTCAAAAATAAATTAAAAAACATAAAAAATTTAAAAAAAAAAGCGAGTGTGAGGTGAGAAAATGGAGACAGCAGGTGCAGATAAAAATGAAAAGTCAAAGGCACTAGCGAAGGTGGGACTGTGCCTTGAGAAAGAAGCAGGGATAAGCGACAGTTTTCTAGGGTAGAGGAATGGTCACTTGTCTATCGACTAAAGGAAAGGAATCCACGGAGATATTGAAGATGGAGATGACCAATGAGATGAGGTGCCCAGAAGACAAGAAGGACAAGAGCACAGCAAAGACAGTCTTGCAATGTATGAAGTACATGTCTTTCCAGACAGGACTGAAGAGGGGAAGGAGAGGTCGAGATAGAAAATCTAAACTGGAAACAAGGCAATTTTTAGGAGTTCATGCTAGATGGCCTCAATCTCGTCTGTAAAGTAGGGGGCAATTCCATCTGCTAAGCTGTGGCCTCTTAGATTAAAAGGCTTAAGGTATTAAAATAAATACACCCTTAGGGTTATTTGCATTTTGACAGGATGGGGCGAACTTTCCCCATACATATTCACAGCCTCACTAAAATTCCCTTGCAACGTGTTTTGAAAAGTTTTGTTCTAGAAGGCTTAGTTTGGCAAACTCTAAGCCCTTTATCAGAAGACAGTCATATCAGAAAGGCGTTTTACATCGAATCCTGTTGTGTGGTGGTTGCTATGGAAACCATCGAATGCAAAGTTGATTTTAATGTAACACCCAGCTAAGGCATTGATCAGGTGGGTAGGAGAGAGCTTCAAACCCTTTCACTCAAAGTGAAGAAAGAAGAAGAAAAAAGAATCCTCACTGAGATTGTTTGGTGAAGAGAGACCTTTTGGTTGGGAACAACACAATAATGGTCTCACCCACACAAATGTAGGGCATAGACGGTTCGGGCTTTCTCTTTCTGCTTTTTACAAACATAGGTGTTGGAATCCAGGGCTCAGAGGCTGGCAGGCAAGATGACAGGGGTCCTTGCAGACAGCAATAATATATAAAACCAAGCTCACAGAACTGAAAGAAGGAATAGGACCGGGTCATTAATTCTCGGTGACATTAGAGCAAGAACCAATGCCGGGGCTTCAAAATCAAATCATGACTAAATAGAAAGGAGCCATTGAGCTGTTTTTATACTCGCGTGTTCTAAGAAGATATCAAGCAAAAATAAAGTTATTAGTATTGGCTTTTAGACCAGACTACAGTTAAGAGGCAGCACAATCACCTGTCCTTCTCGATCTGCAGCCCCAGACAAGGTCAGGGTGTTTGTGGAACATACAGGTTATGCTGAGGGAATTGCACTTCGAGCTCGCTAGCACCTTTACGTGGGATTTCGCCAAGACCTGAAGGGAATGAGTGTAAATTCAGTGCTTGAGCAAAGACCAAGGAAAACAATGTCAATCATATTAGGGGAGTGATCAGCCGTGTCAGCATAGAAACAAAACAGTCACAGAGGGAAATGGAAGGAAAGCCACGAATATGAATCCCATGAATAACTCTTCTTCTTCAAAGTCCATGCTTACTATGCAAACTTATTTTGTTAATATTCTATCATTTGATTGCTGGTCCATGATAAAGATCATCCTCAAAAAGTTTACAATTAAAGTAAATATCAGGGACGCCTGGGTGGCTCAGTTGGTTAAGCCTCCGACTTCTGCTCGGGTCATGATGTCACAGATTGTGAGTTCGAGCCCCGCATTGGGCTTTGTGCTGACAGCTGTGAGCCTGGAGCCTGCTTCGGATTCTGTGTCTGTGTGTCTCTCTCTCTCTGTCTCTCTGCCTCTCCCCAGCTTGTACTCTGTCTCTCTCTCCCTCAAAAATAGATATTAAAAAAATTTTTTTAATTAAACTAAAAATCCGCTATGACATAGAAACGGATATATATTCTAATATATAAATCTACATTGTGGCACTTAACATTTTATGAAGACCTTTTCCCAAAAACCTTTAAATCTTTTGAGAACATATTTTTAAAGTTTCTTCAGGAACACTCAGTTTGGGGAATGCAATTTATTTAATCAGTTCCTTATTCTTCGAAAATTGACTTTCAGTTTTTCACATTTATAAATTTTTGATTAATATCATTGTCCATAAATCTCAGTATATATTTATAGAAGTTTGAGGTCAATGTTTACTACATAGTTAGGGCTTTTGATAAGTATTGCCAGACCACCTTAAAACAAATTTTCAGAAGTAGAGATTTTATTTATTTTAAGGTTTATTTATTTATTTATTTTTAATTTTTTTAATGTTTATTTTTGAGAGAGACAGAGAGCAAGCAGGGGAGGGTCAGATAGAGAGGGAGACACAGAATCCAAAGCAGGCTCCAGGCTCTGAGCTGTCAGCACAGAGCCCAACACGGGCCTGGAATCCACGGACCGTGATTTCATGACCTAAGCTGAAGTCAGCTGCCCAACTGACTGAGTCACCCAGGTGCCCCAAGGTTTTATTTTTGAGAGAGAGGGGGACGGAGAGAGAGAAAGCTGGTGTGTGTCTTTACATATGAGTGGGGGAGGGGCAGAAAGAGAGGGACAAAGGATCTGAAGCAGGCTCTGTGCTGAGAGCAGAAAGCCCGATGTGGGGTTCAAACTCACAAACTGTGAGATCATGACCTGAGCTGAAGCTGGATGCTTAACCAACTAAGCCACTCAGGTGCCCCAGAAGTAGAAGTTTTAGATTACAGATTATGAAATTTTTAAGGCTTTTGATTAATAGTTATAAATTGACTTCCAGAAAGACTTTAACAGCTTGTCTATTCCCAAACAGTATGTGAGGTCAGGTTCTTACAGAAACACAGGCTACTAATATTCTTTTACATGTTGGCAAGTTTCATGTGTTTAAAAATTGGTGACTTGAATTAATTCATGTTTTAGGTAAAGTTGGGTGTTGTGACCTGCTATTTACTTTTGTATTTAGTGAATGTTCCATTCATGTCTTTCGTCTAAATTTCTTATGAGGTGTTCATATTTGACTTATTGTCTGCCAGAAATCCTTTTATATGTAAAGAAAATTAACCTTTTCTTTTTCCTGGTAACAATTATATTTCCCCTAGGTCTCATTTGTCTCTTAATTTATAGGGTTTTAATGCACAAAAAATTTATCATTTTAAATATAATTAAGTATATGAATTGTCTTTATGGCTTCTTTCATTGCGTTTTTTTATTTAAAAAATGTCTTGGGGCATCTGGGTGGCTCAGTCAGTTAAGCATCCGACTTCAACTCAGGTCATGATCTCATGGTCAGTGAGTTCAAGCCCCACATCGGGTTCTGTGCTGACAGCTCAGAGCCTGGAGCCTGCATCAGATTCTGCGTCCCCTTCTCTCTGCCCCTCCCCCACTCAGACTCTGTCTCTTTCTCTCTCAAAAGTAAAATAAACATTAAAAAAAATTTAAGGGGCATCTGGGTGGCTCAGTCAGTTAAGCGTCTGAATCGTGGTTTCAGCTCAGGCCTTGATGTTACAGTTTATGAGTTCAAGCCCCATATCGGGTTCTGTACTGATAGTGAAGAGCCTACTTGGGAATATCTCTTTCTTTTTCTCTCTGCCCCTCCCCTGTGCACTCTCTCTGTCTCTCTCTCAAAAATAAATAAATGTAAAAAAATGTTTTAAAATATAAAAAAATTCTTACACTGAATCAAATACATTTTTAACCACTTCTTATGTTTTCATTTATCATATTAAATTTTAATATATCTGATGTGCATAAGTGCATGTGTTTGTATATGCACACATGTATATTTGCAAGGAACTTTTAACTATAAAAAATTGATTGCAAGGACCTTTTAATTATAAAAAATTGAGTTTTAGTTCTTATTCCCAGGCCTCATCCCCTAACCCCCTGCTGGAGTAAAATGTTAATTCAAAGACGATTCAGAGTCCATATTACTAAAGAAATTGCAATGGTTTGTTATTAATTGTATAAAATTTTTTTGGTGATAAGGAAGCAGTGTTTTAAGACTTGTACTTGAAAGAAAAGACTTTTATTTCATAATAAGGTAGTTTTAGGGGCACCTGGGTGACATAGTTGGTTAAGTGTGCTACTTCACCTCAGGTCATGATCTCACGGATCATGAGTTTGAGCCCCATATCAGGCTCTGTGCTGACAGCTCAGAGCCTGGAGCCTGCTTCCGATTCTGTGTCTCCCTCTCTCTCTGCCCCTTCCCCACTCACACTCCGTCTCTCTCTCCTTCAAAAATAAACAAATAGTAAAAAATTTATTTAAAAAAAAGATAGTTTTACTATGTTGCAGGGTTTTTTTTTGTTGTTTTTTTGTGTTTATTTTTTAGTAAATTGGTTGAGGTTTTTAGGTAAAGAATACTGCACTAGAATTTTGTTTCTATTTCAACAGTTAGGAAGGAGTTCTCAGTGCTTTTACACAAAATATCTGATTTTTCAGAGATGGACTGCTGATGTTCGCTGGAACTTTCCTGTGTCTCCTCAAGAGTATACTCATATACATCTGAATATCCAAATGTGGGAAACTCAGTTATTTTATATGCATTGTGTGAATAATTGTTTCATGGGGCGCCTGGGGGGCTCAGTCAGTTAGGCATCTGACCATATACTGGAATTTTATGCCAAGGAGTGGGGCATCTCCTGACATTTTAAAGATGTAACCTTAAGAAAAATCAAAGGAGGGGCCCCTGGGTGGCACAGTAGGTTAAGCATCTGATTTGGGCTCAGGTCACGGTCTTGTGGTTCATAGGTTCAAGCCCCATGTTGGGCTCTGTGCTGACAGCTCAGAGCCTGGAGCCTGCTTTGGATTCTGTGTCTTCCTCTCTCTGCCCCTCCCCTGCTCACCCTCTGTCTCTCTCAAAAATAAATTGAAAAAATTAAAAAAAAATAATTCCTTCATTTATAAAACACTTAAGTATATATTTTGTCCAAACCCTTTTTTTAAGTTTTATAATTTATCCTTATAAATGAATTTCTGCTTCTTCAAAAAAAAATAACTTAGTCATCATTTTTATTATGGTAGATTGAATTTAAGTGTTAAATTTCAGAAAATTTGCTATCCTTCCAGCATTTATTCTTCCCATCAAGGAACATTTCTTAAGCTTGTATTTGCTTTAGAAAAATTTTAAAGAAATTCTCATGTAGGCTTTGTACTTCTTTGGTTAGTTATATGCATTGATTTTTAAAAATATATATACATTTATATGTGTGTGTATGTATATATATATATACACACAGGTAGTGAGACTGTATATACATGAACCATTATTATTCATATTATAAGAAATGGAATTTTCCTCTATCTTCTATTTCTAGCAACTTGGTGGCTCTTGGAACATCTCATATTTATTCAGTTGATTCTCTAGTTTCCTAAGTAATCATTATCTATAAATAATGATAATTTATTTCTATTCCAAAATTTTTGTGTTTGCTTTTTTTGCATAGTATTCTATTACTCAAAATTTTCAGAACATGTTTTGGATTATTTACCATGTTAGTCACATCACAGTGGTACAAAGCGAAATAAAAACTATGCATAGGCAATTAAGGGACTCTTTAAAAAGTTTGAGTTGGATGTTGAAATTTATCAAACGCCTTTTGGGCAACTGTAAAATGTTGCTTTTTCTCCTGTATCTTAGTAATGTGATGGTTTGTATTAGTATACACCTAATAATAAACCACACCCACTTTCCCTGGATAAACACACGTCAGATATTATTTGCTTAGTCCTATGGAAAATTTTTCATATCTATTCATAAGTGTGATTATTTTCTAATTTATATTTTCTCCTGTACTTGTTAAGTTTTGGTATTGAGGTATCTAAATTTCATGAGGTCAATCACGAAACTTCCTTTTTTATCTATGGTCTGAGATAATTTCTATGCTGTGGAAATTATATGCTGCTTCAAAGTTCCAGAACTATCTATCCGGGCATGGAGATGTCTTTGCTGACTGTCGTTTCTCCCATGGTTATTGATCTTGTCAGGTATTTCAATTTTCTCATTGAGCATGGTGATCCATTTCTTTTAAGAAAATTATGCACTTAATTGAGTTTCTCACGTGTATGTTTTTAAATTTTTCTTAAAGACTTTATCATTTTTGAGAAGTTTTGGGTTCACAGCAGAATGGAGGGGAAGGTACAGAGACTTCTCATTTATGCCCTGTCCCCACCCACATATAGCCTCCCCTGTATCAACAACCCCCAGCACAGTGGTGGATTGTTACCACTGATACATCTGTATTGGCACACCTTAAGCACCCAAAGTTTATGGTCTATGTTAGGGCTCATTCTTGGTAGTGTACATATAGGTTTGGACAAATGTATAATGACACGTATCCACAATTGTCATGTCATCCATAGTATGCTCACTGCCGTAAAAATTGTCAGTGCTCCCTCTACTCATCATGCCCTCCCCTCCTAGCACTCACTGATCATTTTCTTGCTTGTATAGTTCTGCCTTTTCCAAAATGTCATGTATTTGGAATCCTGTAGTCTGTAGCCTTTTCAGTTTACCTTCTTTCTCCTAGTAAGATGCATTTAAGTTTCCTATATATTTTTTATGCCTTGGTAGCTCATTTCTTTTTAGCACTAAATGATATCCCATTGTCTAGATGTACCAGTTTATCCATCCAGTTGCCGAAGAACATCTTGATGGCTATGTGTTTTGGCAACTGTTGAGTAAAACCGTTACAAACATCCATGGGCAGGGTTTTGAGTGGACGCAAGTTTTCAATGCCCTTGGTAGATAGGAAGGAGTAGACTGCTGGGTTGTATGGTAAGAGTAGGTTTAGTTTTATAGGAAATTGCCAACAGTCTTCCAAAATGGCCATACCATTTGATTCTAGGCAGCAATGAATGAGACTTCCTCCAGCATCTGTTCTCAGAATTTTGGATTTTGGCCATTTCAGTAGGTGTGGAGTGGTGCCTCAATGTTTATTTCCCTGAGGACATATGACTTGAAGCATCTTTTCATATGTTCGATTGCCGCCTGTGTGTTTCTTTGGTGAGGTGGCTGCTAAGGTTGTTTTCTCTCTGGTTTACTGAGATATACTTAACACATAAGTTTAATATACATGACATCACGTATAGATACATGTATGTATTGTGAAATGACTTTCACAATAAGGTTACATCAATCACCTCTGACAATTACCATTTGGGGGGTGGTAGAGAACAATGAAGACCCATTCTCTTAGAGATTTTCAAGTATATAATACAGTGTTGTTACCTGTAGTCACCATCAGGTATGTTAGATCCCAAGAACTTATTCATCTTTTAAGTGAAACTTTGTACCCTTTGACCAACATCTCCCCCATTTCCTCCCACACCATCTCAGCCTCCACTCTGTTTCTACAACTTCAGTTATTTTAAGTCCACATATTAGTGAGCTCACACAGTATTCCTCTATCAGACTTATTTTATCTTAGCATGATACCCATAAGGTCCATCCACATTGTTTCAAATGGCAAGATTTCACTCTTTATTGCTGAATAATATTCCTCTGTGTGTGTATGTATCTATATCTAAAGATATCCCTTTGAAATAATTGATTACATTTCCTTCAGATATACATGCAGACCTGAGTTTGCTGGCTCATAGGGCCATTCTGTTTATAATTTCTTGAGGTACCTCCACGCTGTGTGGTTCTAATGATTTACATGTCCACCAACAATGCACATGGGTTCAGATTACTTTGGCTATTTGGGGTTTTTGTGGATCCATACAAATTTGGGGATTGTGTTTTCTATCATGGTGAAACATATTGGAAATTTGAAAGGATCGCAATGAATCTATAGATGACTTTGAGTAGTATAGACATTTTGACATTATTAAGTACTCCAGTCTACACACATGAGATATGTTCCCACATACTTTGTGTCTTCAGCTTCTCAAATCAGTCTTCTAGGTTTCTGTGTATGAACCTTTCAGCTGCTAAATCTATTCTTAAGAATTTGATTGTTTTTGACACTATTGTCAATGAGATAATTTTTCTTCTTTTTATTGGGGTGTACATATGACATTGTATCGGTTTTAAGCATACAACATAATGATTTGGTATGTTTACGTATTGCAAAATGATTACCACAGTAAGTTTCGTTCACATTCATCACTACGCATAGTTACCATATTTTTCCCCATGGGATGAGAATTTTTAAGATCCACTTGCATAACAGCTTTCAAATATGCAATATGGTCTTAAGTACTGTCACCATGCTGTCCATTCCATCCCAGACTTATTTACATCCTAAGTAGAAATTATGATTAGTTCCACTTGCATGCATGCAGTTTGTCCTTGGTCAAGATCTGAAAGAGGCATATACTTATTTCATCTTCTTTTCCTTTGAGTTCTGCTTCATAAAAATATGTTTTGATATCCTGATGAGAATAATAAGTAAAATAAATTGTTTTCTCTATTAAGTGATTTTTAGAAGTGTGTTTCTCTCTCTTTTTAGTTTATTTATTTGAGAGCGAGAGAGTGAGGGTGGGGCAGAGAGAGGAGAGAGAGAGAGAATCTGAAGCAGGCTTTGCACCACCAGCACAGAGCCCAATGTGGAGCTTGAAGTCACAAACCATGAGATCATGACCTGAGCTGAAGTCAGATGCTTAGCTGACTGAGCCACCCAGGTGCCCTTGAGGTGTGTTTATCTTTTTAAACTTACTGTAGGGTTCACTTTTCCAGGTACTATGAGGTTTTTTTTATAGTCCATTTATTAGATTGGGGTATTTGTTACTTGGGTTAGCTCTGCTGAAATTACTTATAATTAAATAGAGATCTCTTTAGAATCACTGTCTTTCTCTCCCCCTCTTTCTCTTCTTATTCCCTAAACACATACCTGGCCTGCCTTAACACCACCAAATCATTAAAAAAATATATCACAAGGTGACACACCTGTTAACCACTTAGCAAATTAGCAAAGTATCACCTTGGCGAAGCCCTATAGATGTGGAAAATGGTTGTGCACACATCCCTTCACAGTGCTTCCTTATTTGTAGAAAAGGAAAACTGAAATCACAGATTCTCTTTGGTGTAAAAAACAAACAACAAAAAACCCAAAAACCAAAAAAACAAACAAACAAACAAACAAAAAAAAAACCAGCTAGAATGAGCCCTTAGCCACTGATATCCATATATTCATTTCTCAGATTTATCCTTGAGAACAGGCTGCTATGCATAGCTTCTGTTCTAATATTCTATTCTTGTTTGGCTTTACTATGGTTCCACCCAACTGAGATTTAATTGTCTGTCTTCTAGAGGGGAATGGTCACTCCATGGGGCACTTGACAATATTGCGCGCATCTATGTAGTCCGCACAGGCTAATGCTGATACCAGAGCTGAAGTTCGGTGAGCGTCTTACATTCCTCCTGCTGGAGCGCTGGAGGATGGGAAGTCTGCGAGCGACTGCTGTCTCCCAGCCCTCTACCTCCCTTCCTGTGAGAGACGGCCATGAAACCATTCCTCCTCACCTCCCGCATCGTGAGGAAGGATGGGACTTTGAGGCCCGTGCCTTTCAAAACAGGGCTACAGACTATAAAATGTAACTGCAGTCTAGAATTGGCTCTTCCACAACGTCATTGTCACCCACACCCTTTCCTTTTCGGTGTGCAAGCCAAAGATTAGGGAGAGTTGGCACCTTTGGGTACCCTACCTTCTGCTCTACATCTGAATAAGGTAATAAGACATCTGAATCTAAAGGTGGCTTCTCGTGTCTTTATTGGCGAAATCAGTGTTGCTTCATCCTTAGCAGTGGCCTGCTGTCATGAGTGGTTGACACCTCTACTACGACTTTTTTTGATGCTCTGTGTTAAAGTACTCAATGAGACAGGAAAATACTATTTTTGCAGTAGAGGAGTGGTTCACGATTTTCTCGTCAGCATAAGCCTTCCGTCTGTAGTGAGGGTAGAGGCGGTAGAAAAATGACCACGTGTCTCCTCATTGTTCATCAGGACACTGAGCTCGCTCTCTTTCAACTGACCATGCTGCTGTGAGCATCCAGCAATGGTTAGGATTTT
Organism: Suricata suricatta; assembly: GCF_006229205.1. Taxonomy (NCBI): domain Eukaryota; kingdom Metazoa; phylum Chordata; class Mammalia; order Carnivora; family Herpestidae; genus Suricata; species Suricata suricatta. The sequence goes on from NC_043717.1 coordinate 80,745,936, forward strand.
CATTTTTCAAAAATAGAGGGGCACCTGGGGGGCTCAGTTGGTTAAGCATCCAACTTTGGCTCAGGTCATGATCTCACATTAGTAGGTTTGAGCCCCGTTTTGGGCTCTGTGCTGACAGCTCAGAACCTGGAGCCTGCTTCCGATTCTGTGTCTCCCTCTCTCTCTGCTCCTCCCCCACTCACTCTTTGTCTCTCTCTCTGTCTCTCAAAATAAAATAAAGACATAAAAAAAGAATATACAGACAACAATAATAACTCAATACTAAAAAGACAAATATAATTGATAAGTGGTTAATATCCAAAATATATAAAGAATTTATTAGGGCACCTGGGTGGCTCATCCGGTTAAGCGTCCGACTTCATCTCAGGTCATGATCTCTCTGTGCTGACAGCTCAGAGCATGGAGCCTGCTTTGGATCCTGTGTCTTCCTCTCTCTCTGACCCTCCCCCACGCATGCTCTGTCTCTCAAAAATGAATAACACTAAAAAAATTAAAATAAACAGATTTTATAGTTAGTCAAAATATCCCCCAAGGATATAACAATAGGTAGGATGTCAATTTAAGTTTCCAGAGTATTTACCAGCTTTAGCTTTTGCTGAATCTTCATGAAGAGCTGTGCCGAGCCAGGGTCAGAGCATCAAACTTTACCTTGAACAAGAATCCTTTGCAGTTGATGGTTTTATTATGGTAATAATGATAGATAGGACTTGTTGAGGACCTACTACGTGCCAGGCATTATGTTGAGAGCATTGCATGCAATCTTCCCTTTAGAATGCCCAACCTTGTGACAGGGACTTACTACTATGGTCCCCCTTCAAATATCAGGAAATCAAAGTTTTGTTAATTTGTTAATTGTTGTATTAAATAAATGAAAAAAATTTTTAATAATGTTTTATTTTTTTAAATAACATAGGGGAGGAAAATGTTTCCTTTACACTTCTGAATTTTTGGCTGAAGACCCCATAATAAAGGACAGATTAACAAGAAAAAAATAAGCAGAAGTTTATTAACATGTATCCTTCGTATATACATGAGTAATATGTAGAGAAAAATGAGTGCTTTAAAGAAGTGGCTTATAATGTTGCCTTAAATACCACTGGCAGCTCATGATTAAAAAAAAAGGGGGGATGAAGAGACGAAGACTGAGCGGTTGTTACCGCGTTGTAGACCTCAAGCAGCAAGTTGGCTTCTCCACGTAGAACTTGGGAGTAGGAGATTCAGAATCGAATCCCTTCTCCCTCCCCACTCCTGGTTACAAATCACTTGAAATATATAAGTTAGTGGAACTTTGCTTGAGTGAGATTTTTTTGATCTTCAGCTACATTTTTCAGCTTTGTGAAGAACCATATCATCGAAGACCATGGCCAGCTATGCCACCAACAAGACAGATCCTCACTCCATGAACTCCCATGTATTCATTGGGAATCTCAATACTCTTGTCGTCAAGAAATCTGATGTGGAGGCAATCTTCTCAAAATATGGCAAAATTGTGGGTTGCTCTGTTCATAAGGGCTTTGCCTTCGTTCAGTATGTTAATGAGGGAAATGTCTGGGCTGCTGTGGCAGGAGAGGATGGAAGAATGATCGCTGGCCAGGTTTTAGATATTAATCTGGCTGCAGAGCCAAAAGTGAACCAAGGAAAAGCAGGTGTGAAATGATCTGCAGCGGAGATGTACGGCTCCTCTTTTGACTTAGACTATGACTTTCAACGAGATTATTATGAGAGGATGTATAGTTACCCAGCACGCGTTCTTCCTCCTCCTCCTCCTATGGCTCGGGCTGTAGTTCCAAAACGCCAGCGTGTATCAGGAAACACCTCACGCAGAGGCAAAAGTGGCTTCAATTCTAAGAGTGGACAGCGAGGATCTTCTTCCAAGTCTGGAAAGTTGTAAGGCGATGACCTTCAGGCCATTAAGAAGGAGTTGACTCAGATAAAGCAAAAAGTGGATTCTCTACTGGAAAGCCTGGAAAAAATTGAGAAAGAACAGAGCAAACAAGGAGTAGAGATGAAGAATGATAAGTCAGAAGAGGAGCAGAGCAGCAGCTCCCTGAAGAAAGATGAGACCAATGTGAAGATGGAGTCTGAGGGGGGTGCAGATGACTCTGCTGAGGAGGGGGACCTACTGGATGATGATGATAATGAAGATCGGGGGGATGACCAGCTGGAGTTGATCAAGGATGATGAAAAAGAGGCTGAGGAAGGAGAGGATGACAGAGACAGTGCCAATGGCGAGGATGACTCTTAAGCACATAGTGGGGTTTAGAAATCTTGTCCCATTATTTCTTTACCTAGGCGCTTGTCTAAGATCAAAATTTTCACCAGATCCTCTCCCCTAGTATCTTCAGCACATGCTCACTGTTCTCCCCATCCTTGTCCTTCCCATGTTCATTAATTCATACTGCCCTGCGCCTTGTCCCCTTTTCACTTCCTTTGACACTCCTAGTAGTTACGTTAAGTCTTATCCTGTAATTTTTGCTTTTAATTTTGATACCTCCTTATGACTTAACAATATAAAAGGATGTGTGGTTTTTTTAAATAAAATTAAATTAAATTAAATTAAAATTTAAAAGAAGGGGGCACTTGGGTGGCTAAGTTGGTTAAGCCTCTGACTTCGGCTCAGGTCATGATCTCATGTTCATGGGTTCGAGCCCTGCGTCGGGCTCTGTGCTGACAGCTCAGAGCCTGGAGCCTGCTTTTGTTTCTGTGTCTCCCTCTCTCTCTGTCCCTCCCCCTCATGCTATGTCTCTCTCTCAAAAATATATAAAACATTAAAAAAAAAAGGGGTGTGTGTGTGTGTGTGTGTGTGTGTGTGTGTGTAGGCCAGTTACGCAAAGATAACCAGGAAAGGTATGGTAAAAAAGGGTAAGATGTGTCCTGTAGATTTAAGTCAGTGCCTTATCTATTGATAAATTTTTCATTTTATTATTTTTTGAAAGTTTTCTATTTATTTTTGAGCAAGATGCAAAGAGTAAGTGGGGGAGGACAGAGAGAGAAGAAGACAGAATCCCAAGCAGGCTCCATGCTGTGGGTACAGAGCGCGACGTGGGGCTTGCACTGACGAACCGTGAGACCATGATGTGAGCCAAAATCAAGAATTGGATGGTTAACTGACTCAGCCATGCAGGCCTCTCTTTCTAATTTTTCTTTAATGATTTAGTCATCCTTCTGAACATCCTTTTTAAAAAAAATTTTTTTTAATGTTTATTTTTGAGAGAGAGAAAGACAGTGTGAATGGGAGAAGGGCAGAGATAGAGGGAGACACAGAATCTGAATCAGGCTTTAGGCCCTGAGCGGTCAGCACAGAGCCTGATGTGGGGCTCAAACTCACAAGCTGTGAGATTGTGACCTGAGCTGAGGTCGGAAGCTTAACAAACTGAACCACCCAGGCTTCCCCGTCTTTCTGAACTTCTCAAAGAGTAAGAGATACCCTTACAACTGGAGATTTTCTTTAGAAATGTGAATTTCTCTTACAAAAGTGTAATTTCTACTGTTTTGTGAAGTTCTCCTGTGTCTACTGTTTCTCAAAATATTCAGCTCAAGATAATTTTTAGAATAAAGGCATATTTTGAGGTGGCATATTCTGCCACTATTCAATAACAATCAATAATTTGATATTTTTAATGTTTATTTATTATTGAGAGACAGAGAGAGGCAGAGCATGAGCAGGGAAGGAGCAGAGAGGGAGACACAAAATCTGAAGCAGGCCCCAGGCTCTGAGCTGTCAGTACAGAGCCCGATGTGGGGCTCGAACCCATGAACCGTAAGATGATGACCTGAGCTGAAGTCAGATGCATAACCGACTGAGCCACCCAGACGCTCTGATGCTTTGATACTTTGATTATATAAATCCACTATCTATGCTATAGGCTTCACAGTCCAATCTTGAAATTATACTTAGGTCTGCAATGTAATAAAATCAATTGGTCAAGCCTGGCATTGTGAGAATAAGCCTTGGATGGTGATGAACTCAGCATGAGTAATGCCCCTTCCTGGTGACCTGTGTGGCAGGCTAATTGG
>NC_043717.1:80750052-80753705 GCF_006229205.1 Suricata suricatta
TATTCACACCTTTATTTCTGGTTTCTAGCTTCCAGAAAGTGAGGGAATCGATTTCTGCCTTATGCCACTCAGTTTGTGGTTCTTTGTTATGGCCGCCCTAGGGAATAAATGAATAGAGTTATGTTCCTTGAATTCTGGACGCAGTGTGATAATGTCCATTCAAGCTCTAGAACAGGGGTGCCTGGCTGGTTCAGTCAGAAGAGCATGTGACTCTTGATCTTGGGGTCATAAGGGCAAACCCCACATTGGGTGCAGAGATTACTAAAAAAAATAAACTTTAAAAGAAGTTCTAGAAGATTAATTTAGCTTTGTAAAATGGAGTTCCTGCAAGGAAAAATAGTTTGAAATTTTGATCTCAATAATGATGCATGGAAGACATAAAGAAAGAAATGTGTTCCCCGAGGTGCTGCATGGAAGGGGGTAAGAGCACACAGGAGAGAGAAGTGCAAACCAAGATGAAGGTGCCAGGAGGTCAGTATCCCAACTTACCTGCTCCCTGCAACAAAGGGTAGGAACATACATAAAAGATTTTTAGAGGTAGAATGATCGTCCATTCCAGTTTTCCTGGGGCTGATGGGCCTTTTAGGACATGAGACTTTCAGTGCTAACCCTGGGACAGTCCCAGTCAAACCGGGACGAGTCGGTCACCCTATTCAAGCTACGTGCTGAACAATAAAATGGCCCAGGAAGAGATTTTCTGCTGCTTGAGCTGTATTAAGTAATGTTCACAGATGGTGAGAGAAATCACAATTTTTCGACTCTTCCTTGACACTTTTGTTCTCTGTCAATGAGAATTATTTTCATGTGGAAAAGGAGGGAACAAAAATGGCTGTGAGCAATTTGAACTTGAGGAAAGATGAGAGCACAGAACAACGTCAGACTCGTTCCCCTTATATTCATTCAGCATTTAAAGCACCAGAAGATATTTTTAAGTCCCGGGGATACAGAGTGAACACTGTTTCTCACTGTCTACTTGGCATCCTATATGGAAGAATCTAAAATCTGTCACAGGCATGGTCTGTGCTCCCCCCACCGAACCTGCCTGCAGAACCTCTCAGCCCTGCTTCTCTGTAGTGGTTCTGTCCTCTTCATGACTATGAGGAAGGATTCACAGCTCTGGAAGCACCCAATTATTTCCTGTCTCTGCCCTTTCAAAAGCACGCAGCTCCTTCCTCTGGTAGGTTTCACTGCCATTCGGAGCCCCAACCTGCACTGTAATCTTTGAGTCCCCCACTTCCTTTAACACCTGCTGAAAACTCACTTACTTTTGAAAATTTTTTAATGTTTTATTTATTTTTTGTGCATGCGAGAGAGTGAGTGGGGAAGGGGCAGAGAGAGAGGGAGACTGAGGACCCAAAGGGGGCTCTGTGCTAACAGCACCGAGCAGGGTCTGGAACTCACAAACCACGCGATCATGACCTGAGCCAAAGTCGGATGCTCAACTGACTGAGCCACCCAGGTGTCCTTCACCTACTTTTCTAAATGAGAAATTGACTAAGCAGATTTCAGGTGCTCTTACCACTTACACAGGGATGTAACCATGTGAAGGGATAAAAGTAGCTGGCCTGTAGTAATCATTTCACTATGTTGTATACCTTAAATACAATTGTTATTAAAACAAACAAACTCTGGGGCACCTAGGTGGCTCAGTTAAGCATCTGATTTCGGCTCAGGTCATGATCTCACGGTTCGTGAGTTCAAGCCCGGAGTGGGATTCTGCACTGACAGCATAGAGCCTGCTCTGGATTTTCTGCGCCTCCCCTGCACTCACTCACACACTCTCTCTCTCTCAAAAATAAATACATAATAAAATATTTTTTTAAAAAGGCAAACTCACTTCCTCCAAGAAAAAGGTTTTCTTGATCAAGTTCACTCTGATCACTCATATTATTTCATATCTCTGTGTTCTTACATACTTTATTAAGTATATTAATTATAACTGCTATGATTAAAATTGTAATTATGGGTTCAGTGTACAATCCATGTGGTGTTTACCAGTTGTAGGATTCTGTAGTTGATGGGAATCAAGGTGTGGGTTGCCAAAAGGTAGGGTGCCGTGCTCTTAATTACATCCTCCCCAGAGAAGAGGTAGGATGTATAATCTCTAGAAGGGTGCAGTCAGGATGGGTGGCCAATATTCTGTCGTGTGCACCGTGTGGTGGATAACTGGCCCATTCTTGCGGCTGATCTGTTCACGTGACTGGAATTTGACTACCCGAGACTTTTTGCCACACAGGGAGGCTCCTAGAAGCCCCTCCCAGGACTTCACGCCAGTCTCCAGGCTCCAGGCTCGAATGAATGAAATCTTCAGGCAATGGCAGATACTTCGTCACTGAACAGCCGTGATGGCTACCAAAACCATGTACTTTTGATCAGCGTTGCTATATTGAACGCTTAAGCTCCTGTGCATGCAGTCAGCAGGTTTGGATGAACACGTAAGAATTAGATGTGTCAGTATCCTCCTCATTACAAATCGGGTGGTGGAAATTAGAAATAAATGAAAAGCATCCCACATTTTAAGAGACAACAGCAAGATTGATGTGAGCCTTTGCCAAATCTTAGAATAATTTTTTAAAGTTTATTTATTTGTTTTTTTTTATTTTGAGAGAGACAGAGACAGTGCAAGTGAGAAAGGGGCAGAGAGAGAGGGAGAGACAGCCCAATGCAGGGCTTGAACTTTCAAAGCCACGAGATCATGACCTGAGCTGAAACCAAGAGTCAGACGCTTAACCGACTGAGCCACCCAGGTGCCGCATAGAATAATTTTTTAAAGCAAACTTAGTAACTACATGTAATTAGATGCAAGGATCACTGGTAAGCTTAGGTCCGATCTGGGCTTACTAAAAATAAGTATATCGTAGTACCTTTTGATATCAGGCAAATTCACTAAGCAAGCAAATCTGAACTTAGTGAGATTTGATCTGATATTTGATTAGGCATGGAGTGAGATATATGTGGGGGGGAAATGAATTGTGTCTACTTGTTCGTACAATCAGAGGAATTATTAGCTTCTTTAGTGCCCATACCCAAAGGGACTGATTAATAAACTGCTATTCTAAATAGAGATTTCCAGTGAAGAATCTGACCCCAGCCTGATCTTTCCAACAATTTATTAAATGCCCACATGTTTGTACAGAAGGCAGACTTATAAAATCTGTGCATGTGAAGTGTAATTATGCAGGTTAGTAAATACATTAAGTGGTCGAATCAAGGTATATGATTTGAATATACTAGGTCAATGGCCAACTGTAACAAGATATTTAACACTGATAAAGAGCAGGTTATATACTTCCATCCGGAAAACCAACTGAATGCAGCCTCTGAGAAGAAGACTTCAATGTTTTCACTGATCAGTATTACTCAGTATTGCTAAGAGAGCTAAGGCAACCCTAAGGTGTATCAGTAGAAATGCAGTAGCTAGATGGAGTGAGGTAGTAAAGTCCCTATCTCCAGGCGCCTGGGTGGCTCAGTCAGTTGAGCCTCCAACTCTGGACTTTAGCTCAGGTCATGATCTGATGGTTCGTGAGTTTGAGCCCCATGTTGGGCTCTGGGCTGACAGTGCGGAGCATTGTTGGGATTATCTCTCTGCCCCTACCCTGTTCGCTCACTCTCTCCTCGATCTCTCAGAATAAATAAATAAACTTAAAAAAAAA
>NC_043717.1:80753805-80757749 GCF_006229205.1 Suricata suricatta
CTGATGCTTTGATACTTTGATTATATAAATCCACTATCTATGCTATAGGCTTCACAGTCCAATCTTGAAATTATACTTAGGTCTGCAATGTAATAAAATCAATTGGTCAAGCCTGGCATTGTGAGAATAAGCCTTGGATGGTGATGAACTCAGCATGAGTAATGCCCCTTCCTGGTGACCTGTGTGGCAGGCTAATTGGAGTTCTCTGGCATCATCTCAGTCTCTTTGTTAACTGGGCACCTCGTCAAGGGACCTGCTACAAACAGTGATCATCTATAACAATCACATGGGTGCCCTATAATACCCTTTTCCAGAACAGAAAGGCTGTTACACTTACTTTATCATTCTTAGCAAGTGACTGCAATGCATATGGTAGAATCAGTTCTATAATGGAGACTGAAGCCAAACACATTTTCAGCCTTTAATTACTGAACAGGTGGTGGTAGGGGTGGGGAACCTCCATTGATGAGAACAACTTCGTTCGATTTAAATGAAGGTGGTTTTTTAAAAATGTTTGTTTATTTTCGGGGGGGCAGAGAGAGCATCCCAAGCAGGCTCCATGCCGTTGGTGTCACCATCGCACAGAGCCTGACCTGAAGCTTAAACCCACAAACCGTGAGATCATGACCTGAGCTGAAATCAAGTTGGACACTTTAACCAACTGAGCCACCCAGGAGCCCCTAGATGAAGTTTTATTTTACAATCCCTCTTGAAAATAGTGGAACCATGGACTGAAGGGGGAGGGGGAAGGAGAGGGGGGTGATGGTCATGGTGGGGGGCACTTGTGGGGAGAAGCACTGGGTGTTATATGGAAACGAATTTGATAATAAACTATTAAAAAAAGTAAAGTAAAACAAAAAAAAAAAAAGAAAGAAAATAGTGGAGCCAGAGGGACATCGGCGACATACAGCTGGAACATCTGGAAACTTCTGTCCTTCACTGGTTGACCCCAAAATTTCTACTAGTAGTCAATTGTTACGCAGGTCCATGCAGGGGGCACGTCTAGGGCCACGTCTGCTCTCCAAACAGGGCCCAGAAAGAGACGTTTGCCCAAATGTGCATTTTGTTCTTCTCACTGCTCTTTGGGACATTTCAGTGGGTCTGATCATTTGTCAGGCACCCACATCCATTGCTTTGAAGTTGAAACTTTAATTTTGATGTAAACTTCAGACAAGTTGAATTAGCACATTTGTTTCCTCTCTATCAAGTCCTGCCCCTCACTCATTCACCCTGCCGAGACAAGCAGAAAAGACTCACTATTTACAAAAGATAATAACCCACCAGGGCCAACTCACTGGCTTATTCCGGGTCCCTGAGGTGTCAGTGATGCATTGTACTAATCTTCTCGCGGTTCGTTGACCTTTGTATGAGGCTCTTGGACAGGAATTGCTTATCCCACAGGAATGCATCTCCAAAGCACGCTGGCAGTGTGGTTAAGGAGAAAGAATTTGCTATGCTAGAGATATGTGTTCTCATCTCTGCTAGATCAACTAACGAGTGTAGACCTTGTCCCAGTCCTTAATTCCTCAGTTCCCTTATCTGCCAAATGGGGATAATGACCCGTTCTGTCTCACGTGCTATAAAGTGATAATCATCGTGTCTGGAAAGCAGTAAGGACTAAAAATTCACAGATCCTAGTGCTGTAAACACTATTTTTCCTCCCCAACACAAGTACGGATGGCAGTCTATGCTCCCAAGTAAGAGTGGGTCCATCGGTGGTAGTGATTCTCAAGAGAAACGAGACACAGTCTTATGGCCTCTTTGGCAATTTGAGAAAGCCCCTAGAAAATCCCAAAATGTCCCCCAAAGGAAGTTTGCTGCCACAGAGGGGGAAAACATCATTGCTTTCACGGCAAAATTTCCGCCGTTGTGGCACTGAGATGGTTTAACTGTTTTGAGACAGGGAAGTTCGATGCAGCCCTGACATTGCTGGCTGTGTCGTCGTTTCTCACAATGTGTCTGTGGACCACTTTCGTCAGATTTGCCTAAGGAATTGGGAAAGAATGCACATTCCTAAGGCCCTCCCACCCCAAATGCACTGCTATGATAGAATCCCTGTAGGTAAAATCCAGGGTGATTTATTTGCCCTAACATTCCCAGGTAGGACCTTGCCTCCCTGAAGTCTGCAGACCATTGAATATTTCAGCTGCATAGTCAACCTACAGCAAGTGCTAGTTTAGAACGTTGGGGGAGGTGCTTGCCTCCCATTGTAATCAACAGAGCAATAAAAATGATATATTTTGCAGAGTTCTTCACCACAGATTTGGGGGACTGTGGTGAGAAACATCCCAGGGGAAAATGCAATAGAAGATTCTGTTCCTTTCGTATCCCAGGGACTCAACCTCATGGGGAGAATTCCTCCGCCGCCGAGAGAACTCAGTCTGACCCTTTGTTCCTTGTACTTGGCTTGTCTCCCTCCAAAAAAATTCTCAGAGAATGTTCAGTCAACCCCACCCTCTATTTACTGTTTATTACTGTTTGGTCTATTCAGCTATTTAATGCCTCTTTTTAAAAGTATTTGGGCCCTCCCTTGTCGGGCCACAGCTTAGGCAAAATATAGACCCACCGCTCTCTGTAGGGCACCCCTGATGCTTTATTTCTTCTTTCTCATCCTCCTCTCTCTTTTTCATCATTGCCTCCCTAGACAACATTCCTCGCTGCCGCCACTCTTGATCCCTCTCCAAGAGGTGAGATCCCAGTTCCCATTCTCTACATAAAAGCAACCACAAGAACAATAACCAACAAGAAAGCAATGAAGAAGAGACCTCGAATTCTTTCGTAGCATGAATGTGATTCGTCTCCATTCTCTCCCCACTTAGCTGAGAAAAAAATAGTTACTGTTTTCCATTCTTCAACACAGATGTAGAAGTTTGTCTTCTTGAGAAGGCATTTGGTTTCAGACAGTATCCTAATTAATGACCTAGAATCACTAGCTAATATTCCTCACATTTTGGATTCATTATTGAAGGCAATTTAGGCCAATTATTCTAAGAATACTGTTACTAGCACTCTCTATGACTGTGCTACTACAAATACAAGGCACCGTTCGAGGTACTGCACATCCAGGACAACATCCGATCCTAACAACAATGTGAGTCAGGGGTTATGGTTATCACTATTGTTTTCTCAAATGGGGAAACTGGAGTATACTGGAATTAAATGACTTGCCAAGTTCCTATAGCTAGTAAGTAGTTAAGTTGGCTACAGAATCCAAGCAGCCTGCCTGGATTTCTACTCTCACTCTATGCAGTCTTTCATCAAGAAGGTAATCTTACCTTTCTCCTCTATGTAATCTGGGTCCATGTATATAGCCTTTCAGGGATTATGCGGTGTCTGATAGCTTTTGTCCATAGCCCTCAGGAGGTCAGTGACTTTATATCATTGAATTCATTGTTGATTTATGACTGGCTTGGCTACTTTTTCTTGGTAAGGAAAACAGTGCAGGGTTGTTTTTTTTTTTCAATGTTTCTTATTTATTCTTATTATTCTCTGAGAAACAGAGAGAGAGAGAGACAGTGCGAGCAGGGGAGGGTCAGAGAGAGAGGGAGACACAGAATCCGAAGCAGGCTCCAGGCTCTGAGCTAGCTGTCAGCACAGAGCCCGATGCAGGGCTAGAATCCATCAACCGTGAGATCATGACTTGGCCGGATGCTTAACTGACTGAGCCACCCAGGCGCCCCTGTTTGTTTTTTTTTTTAACAAACATTTTTGTATTTTGGAAACAGGCTTGAAGAGATTAATCTAAGGATAGTCCAGGCATAGCCATGACTAAAACCAGACTTTAAGTCAGGTCTTCAGTATTCTGTTGTCAGACTAGAGTTTGGCAGAGAATGGAAGAAGTAATAGGGTCTTACTGTAGGAACATTAAGTTCCCAACTATAGGAGTGTTTTCTATCTAGTCACTCAGAAAACACAGATACTTCATAACACAAATTATGTTGCAA
>NC_043717.1:80757849-80760768 GCF_006229205.1 Suricata suricatta
ATGTGTGTGTATACATATATGTATAGTGGAATGTTACCCATAAAAAGGAGATTTTTCCCTTTGTGCCAACATGGGTGGACCTAGATGATATTAAGTAAATCAGAGAAGGACAAATATCCTATGTTTTCACCTACATGCAGTATCTTAAAAAAACAAATAAAAGCGGACTTGTGAATACTGGTGTTTATCAGAGCAGAGGGTGTTGGGAGAATGGGCTGAATAGGTGAAGAGTATTAGGAGGTACCACATCCAGTTATAAAACAAATAAGTCATGGGAATGACAAGTACAGCCGGGGGGATATAGTCAGTAACATTGTAAGATGACAGATGGTGACCATAGTGGGTGTGGTAAGCATTGAGTGATGTATAGAATTGTCACGTCATTGTTTTACACATGAAACTAACAACACTGTATGTCAATAATTAAAAATTTAAAAACAGATGAATTTGCTGGTTTGTGAACCCTGTCTCAAAGATTTTTGTTTTGTTTTGTTACAGTTGATTTTGTATCGTGGCATCTGGCTGATTCAGTCAGTTGTGCATCCGACTTCAGCTCAGCTCATGGTTCATGAGTTCAATCCCTGCATCAGGCTCTCTGTGCTGACTGCTCAGAGCCTGGAGCCTGCTTCAGATTCTGTGTCAGATTCTGTGACGCCCTCTCTCTCTGCCCCTCCCTCGCTCGTGCTCTGTCTCTCTTTAAAATAAACATTAAAAAAATTTCTAATTGCTTTTGTATCAAGTTTTAGTGGATTAGAACCATTCTCAAATTGATCTCAAAACACTATTCCAAATAACAACCAAAACTGCACACTGCATTTTAAATTAATTTACTAGCCAATGGTCAAGAACCTTATGTGTAGATTTTGTCTGTACTTCCTTCCCTCTATGAGGAAGAAAAAAAAGCTCATTTGTTCTCCAAGAAATAACAACTTGACCAAACCCCTGAATGAGTGGGATTACTTTTGGCAGCGTTGAGAAAGCAGCTACCGTAGGGTTTCATGTAAACTATTGTTGGCTAGTCTCTTTGCCCTGTGAGCCCTTCAGAAGAATTTTATAAAGTAGAAAAGCCAGTTCTGTTTCGATCCACAGAATCAGAACGGGGTGTCTTTGGTCGCAATTAGTTGATAGAGGAGAGAATTTACTGGCACCTCCTTTCATATTCTCATCTCTCTCTTCTAATCTCTAACTTCTTCTGTTTCTTCAGTACTTCTGGAAACACAGGGCTCCCTTCTCTAAGCCCTTGTTGTTGTTTTTTTTTGTTTTGTTTTTAATGTTTTATTTATTTTTGATACAGAGAGAGACAGAGCATGAGAGGGGGAGGGGGCAGAGAGAGAAGGAGACACAGAACCGGAAGCAGGCTCCAGGCTCTGAGCTAGCTGTCAGCACAGAGCCTGACGCGGGGCTCGAACCCACGAACGTGAGATCTGACCTGAGTCGAAGTCGGAGGCTTAACCGACTGAGCCACCCAGGCGCCCCTCTAAGCCCTTATTGATACGTCCGTTATTTTTATGCGGCGGCTACGCATAGTGGAAAGAGCACACTGGCTTTGGAATAAGAGTTGTGATTGACTTCGGGCTCTCTCCATTACTGCAGGACCGGGGGAGAATTTATTTAACTTCTCTAGACTTCACTGTTTCATGTTAAGCCGGGGACAAAGTACACATAGAGTAGGCCTGAGGCCTCCTCGGTGTTCAGTAATAAATGGGAACCGTAGCGATAGCCATGGCTCACTGAGGGTTTTGTTTTTGTTTTTACAATGTTACGCTAGTTTCTGCTCACTGAGTATTAATCTGGACTATTTCGAGTTTCACAGTTTGAAACTCAGCCTTTTAGAGGTGACTTTTAGCCTCCTAAATTCTGTGTCTAGAGGTCAAGATGCTATCACTTTTTACAGCCTTGCAGCCAAGTATATAAATTAGGTCGTCTCGTAGAAGATTATAAGGCATTTTTTAGAAATGTCAAATGCCCCCATCTGCTAGGAAGTTGGAATCACAAATGTGATTATTTCTGGTCCTTTATCCCTTCTCAGGGAAGGGAGAGGTGGGTGCAGTCCATGCGAAAAAAGTCAGCAAAACGAGAAAATGTTTGGAACACGGAGGGATGTTCTATATATTTAATTAAATGTCAGCTTTGAAGTATCATGTATCTCATAGAGTCTAGACAGTGGTAGCAATTCATGTACAGCTTTCTCATTCCATTCCATTTGTCCCCAAGCTTCAGTGCTGTGGGGTTCTAATTGAGAGGTCGTGGGGTCACCATGTAGCCAGCATTTCAATTATACCTGGGCTTTTTTTTTTTCTTCTGTCCTTCAACATTTCTTGATTACTTAAAGCCCAACAAAGCCCGGGCCGCCTGGGTGGCTCAGTCAGTTGAGCATGCGACTTCGGCTCAGGTCATGATCTCACAGCTTGTGAATTGGAGCCCCTTTGTGAGTTTGAGCTCTGTATGGGGCTTGCAGCTTGTCAGTGTAGAGCCCCCTTCAGATCTTCTGTCCCTCTCTGTCTATGCCCCATTTATTACTGAACACCGAGGAAGCCTCAGGCCTACTCTATGTGTACTTTGTCCCCGGCTTAACATGAAACAGGGGCTCATGCTCTGAGATAAATAAACATTTAAAAAAATAAATAAAAAATAAAAGCAAACAAAGCCCTGTGCTTTTGTGTCTGGCCATATGGTAGAGACTGTCAGGAGGTGTGTGTGTCTTGTTCAGTCCACCTGTTGGATGAAGAACTGGGTGCTTTGGATCTTTGATGAAGGAGTACAGGACACAAATAAGCCCTTGTAGTGTGTGGTTCCATTGCGTTCTTGAAAAACACTATCCTTTTCTTTTAAAGGTTATTTTGAGAGAGAGCACAAGTCGGGGAGGAACAGAGAGAGGGAGGGAGAGAGAGAGAATCCCAAGCAGGGTCCACACTGTCC
>NC_043717.1:80760868-80762159 GCF_006229205.1 Suricata suricatta
GACTTTGGCTCAGGTCATGATCTCACAGTTCATGGGTTCGAGCCCCGAATCGGGCTCTGGGCTGACAGCTCAGAGCCTGGAGCCTGCTTCGGATTCTGTGTCTCCCTCTCTCTCTGTCCCTCCCCCATTTGTGCCCTCTCTCGGTCTCTCAAAAATGAATAAACATTTTTAAAAATTTTTAATTGTAAAAAAAACATACTCCTTCAAATTGGATGGACACATATTTGAATCTTAATTGTTCCAATAATAGTCGAGACCTTGGGAAGTTATTAAATATTTCTCAGCCACAGTTTGATCTATAAAGTGATGTTTAGAGCACATACGTTGCAGAATTGATGTGAGTCATGTTTATGTCTTATAACAAATATCTAAAAGTACTAAGCATGTAGTATGCACTCAATCAATAGGCGCCTGGGTGGCTCAGTCAGTTAAGTTTCCTACTCTTTGTTTTAGCTCAGGTCATGATCTCACAGTTCATGAGTTTGAGCCCCATACTGAGCCCTGCACTGACAGCATGGAGCCTGCTTGGGATTCTCTCTCTCCCCTTCTCTGCCCTCTCCTGCTCATGCTCTGTTTCTTTCAAAATAAATAAATAAAACTTATTAAAAATTTTTAAATCAATGATAGCCATTAGAATAGTGTTGATGGTGGGTTGAAATTACTCCCTTTGCTACTTGCTAAATATATAATGTTGAGCTAGATTCATTTATTATGTTTTATTATTTTTGAAAGAGAGAGAGAGAAATCATGTGCATGAGTGGGGATGGGGCAGCGGAGGGGGAAGAGGAAGAATCTTAAGCAGGCTTCATGCTCAGCACAGAGCCCTATGTGGGGCTCAATTCCACAACCCTGGGATCATGACCTGAGCCAAAATCAAGAGCTGGATGCTCTGCCGACTGAGCCCCCCCACAGCCCCTATCTTAAGCTACATTCTTCATCTTCACAGAGCTCAGTTTCCTTCCATGTAAAATAGAGATAACAACAACTAAGGCCCAGGGTGGTTTTGAAAATAGTTCAAGTGTCAAGTCCAATGCCTGGGCAACCAGATGAACGTGAACAGATGTGAGTGTCTGCTGATCACATTAGAACTTCAATCCTGGCTTGGTCTTGTCATATCTGCCCCGACCACCTCTTTGTCCCCACACAATGCTCAAGTGATACATTCTCCTCTGGATCCCTCCTGACAAGAGTCTTAGACTAGGACTCTTATATACTAAGAGCTAAACATCTGGGTTAATTTGAGTTAACACTCAATACCTGGACTATGAAAACCTCTAATGAAAGCTTTCAG
>NC_043717.1:80762259-80764539 GCF_006229205.1 Suricata suricatta
CCAATTAGCCTGCCACACAGGTCACCAGGAAGGGGCATTACTCATGCTGAGTTCATCACCATCCAAGGCTTATTCTCACAATGCCAGGCTTGACCAATTGATTTTATTACATTGCAGACCTAAGTATAATTTCAAGATTGGACTGTGAAGCCTATAGCATAGATAGTGGATTTATATAATCAAAGTATCAAAGCATCAGGGCCTCTGGGCGGCTCAGTCGGTTATGCATCTGACTTCAGCTCAGGTCATCATCTTACGGTTCATGGGTTCGAGCCCCACATCGGGCTCTGTGCTGACAGCTCAGAGCCTGGGGCCTGCTTCAGATTTTGTGTGTGTGTCTCTCTCTCTACCCCTTCCCTGCTCATGCTCTACCTCTCTCTGACTCTCAATAATAAATAAACATTAAAAATATCAAATTATTGATTGTTATTGAATAGTGGCAGAATGTGCCACCTCAAAATACGCTTTTATTCTAAAGATTATCTTGAGCTGAATATTTTGAGAAACAGTAGACACAGGAGAACTTCTCAAAACAGTAGAAATTACCCTTTTGTAAGAGAAATTCACATTTCTAAAGAAAATCTCCAGTTGTAAGGATGACTCTTACTCTTTGAGAAGTTCAGAAAGACGGGGGCACCTGGGTGGTTCAGTTGGTTAAGCTTCCGACCCTCAGCTCAGCTCAGGTCACAGCTTGTGAGTTTGAGCCCCACATCCGGCTCTGTGCTGACCGCTCAGGGCTTAAAGCCTGCTTCAGATTCTGTATCTGTATTTTGTCCTGGCAAAAAAAGTTTTAATGTTTATTTTTGAGAGAGAGAAAGACAGAGTGTGAATGGGGGAAGGGCAGAGATAGAGAGAAGTACAGAATCTGAAGCAGGCCTTAGGCCCTGCTGTATATATATATATATATATATACAATGGAGTATTATATGGCTATGAGAAAGAATGAAACACGGCCATTTGTAGCAAAGTGGATGGACCTCGAGGGTGTCATGCTAAGCAAAATAAATCAGGCAGAGAAGGACAGAAACCACATGTTTGCACTCATAGGTCTAACAGGAAAACAGGAGAAACCTAATGGAGGACCAGGGGGAAGGGAAGGGGGAAAGAGAGTTGGGGAGAGAGAGGGACACAAAACTTGAGAGACTATTGAATACTGAAAACGAACTGAGGGTTGAAGGGGGAGGGGAAAGAGGTGGTGGTAATGGAGGAGGGCACTTGTGGGGAAGAGCACTGGGTGTTGTATGGAAACCAATTTGACAATAAACTATTTTTTAAAAATTTTTAAAAAGGACGTTCAGAAGGATGACTAAATCATTTAAAAAATTAGAAAGAGAGGCCTGCATGGCTGAGTCAGTTAACTGTCCAATTCTTGATTTTGGCTCACATCATGGTCTCACGGTTCGTGAGTGCAAGCCCCGCATCACGCTCTGCACCCACAGCGTGGAGCCTGCTTGGGATTCTGTTTTCTTCTCTCTCTGTCTCTCCCCCACTTGCTCTTTGTATCTTTCTCAAAAATAAATAAAAAAGAAAATTTAAAAAAAATAATAAAATGAAAAATTTATCAATAGATAAGGCACTGACTTAAATCTGCAGGACACATCTTACCCTTGTTTACCATGCCTTTCCTGGTTATCTTTGCGTAACTGGCCTACACACACACACACACACACACACACACACACACACACACACACCTTTTTTTTTAATGTTTTATCTATTTTTGAGACAGAGAGAGACATAGCATGAGTGGGGAGGGGCAGAGAGAGAGGGAGACACAGAATCAAAAGCAAGCTCCAGGCTCTGAGCTGTCAGCACAGTATGATGCAGGGCTTGAACTCCCGAACCATGAGATCATGACCTGAGCCAAAATTAGACACTTGACCGACTAGCCACCTAGACACCCTCAAAGTTCTAGCTATTTTAAAAGCCTATCTTGAATGTACCTTTTCCAAAACCTACACCTGCAAGATCTTCATAATAAATCTCTTCTGTTCCTCCAATGAGCAGTTAAATTGTTTAAACAAACAAACAAAAAAACCCGAAAACAGGGGCACTTGTGTGGCTCAGTCAGTTAAGGGTCCGACTTTGGCTCAGGTCATGATCTCACAGTTCATGGGTTCGAGCCCCGAATCGGGCTCTGGGCTGACAGCTCAGAGCCTGGAGCCTGCTTCGGATTCTGTGTCTCCCTCTCTCTCTGTCCCTCCCCCATTTGTGCCCTCTCTCGGTCTCTCAAAAATGAATAAACATTTTTAAAAATTTTTAATTGTAAAAAAAACATAC
>NC_043717.1:80764639-80769791 GCF_006229205.1 Suricata suricatta
TGGCATTCCTTTGCTTTCCTGCTCCACCCACCCCAGGCACCTCAGCAGGCACCCTTCCAAAGTGGCTCCTGCCCTAACACCCCCAACAGGGACAGGACAGGTGCTGCTCCCGAGGGATTCCTGTCCTGGATGTGGGCAGGTGGAAGAGGGTGGGATTCCTGTAGCTGAGCCTCTTCACTGGCTGTGTAGGGAGTACGCCGTGTTCTTCAGAATGACAGCAGGTGTTACAGTGGCTAATTGCAGGCAGCTGGGCTGAGTGCCAGGCCAGCCCATCAGCTAGCCCACGGTGCTGGCACCGGGCTTCTCAACAGCTTTGAGGAGCCAACTCTGCGTGGTGAGCCTGTGTCAGGTGAAGCAGGCTATTGCAGCCAGCAGAGCCGAGGGTCGGCCCCACCTAGCAGCATGCCCAAAGGAATCACAGCAGAACTACAACAGGAGTGTGCATGCAGACATCACAAGAGGCACCCCTAGAGAGCCTAAATCTGGTGACCAGAGGGGATTGGACTACAGGGCATCACAGGACCTCTTTGACCCAAGGTCACTGCTCTCAAGAACGGTAGGCATAGCAGACCTACCTAATGCATAGAAACAAACACAGAGGTTGGCACCAAATGAGGATATGGAGGGCTATGTACCAAATGAAAAGGATAAGACAAAATCATGGTTAAATTAAATGGAGAGAAGCAATATGTCTGATAAAGAGTTAAAAGTAACGGTCCTAAGGATACTCACTGGACTTGCAAGAAGAGTAGATAAACCCCATGCGAACTTCAACAAAGAAATAGAAAATGTGAAAAGAACCAGAGCTGAAGAGGACAAAAACTGAAGTGAAAAATACACTAGAAGGAATCAGCAGATTAATGGATGCAGAAGAATAGATCGGCAACATGATTTGGTGTGATAACATTAGCATTAGAGAGATCCCAGAAAGAGAAAAGAGTAAGGAGGGGGCAGAAAACTTATTTAAAGAAATAATAACTAAAACTTTCCCTAATGAAGGAAGGAAAAAAGGTATCCAGGTCCAGAAATCAAAAAGAGCTGCAAGCAAAAAGACCCCAAGGAGGTCCACACCAAGAAATATAACTACAGTAGAAAAAAACTAAAATAGGAAGAGAATCTTAAAAGCAGCAAGAGAAAAGATTGAGAGACCCGCTCCTTCCTGAAGGGTATCACCGATTTTTTTAGCAGAAACCTTGCAGATCTAAAAGGAGTGACCGGATATATTCAAAATGCTGCAAGTAAAAAAAAACTGTACAGCTATGAACACTCGATCTAGCAACTTTATCAATCAAAATTTAAGGAGAGATAGAGTTTACCAGACAAAAGTTAAAGCTGAGTTCACCACCACCAAACCAGCCTTACAAGAAATGTTAAGGGAAGTTTTTGAGTGGAAATAAAAGACCATAACTAGAAGTAAAATCATTATGAAAGGAAACTATTTCACTGGCAAAAGCAGGCATATAGCCAAAGTAGTAGATTAATCACTTATAAAGCCAGTATGAAGGCTAAAACACAAAAGTAGTAAACTCGGTTTGATCTACAAAAACTAGTGATGGGATACATGAAATAAGAAGATGTAAAATATGTAAAGATTTAAACTGTACAATTTCACACACAAACTTGGGGAGGGGAGTAAAGATTTAGTGCTTTTAGAATGTGTTCAAACTTGAGTGAGACCATCAACTTAACGAAGACTGTTAAACACATAGTATGTTATATATGAATTCCATGGTAATGAGAAATCTAAAACCCATAATACACAAAAAATAAACACAAAGGAATCTAAGCATAACCCTAAAGAAAACTATCAAACCACTGGAGAAAAGACCTAGGAAAGATTTTAAAAGAATGACAAAAACAACCAGAAAGCAATTAATGAAATGAAAGCAAAACCTTTGGAGACCCAGCAAAAGCAGTTCTATGAGGGAAGTTACTTTAAATGTAAATTGACTAAATACTCCAACCAAATGGCATGGTTTGGCTGGATTAAAAAAAAAAAGACCCATCTATATGCTGCCTACAAGAAATTTGTTTCAGAGCTAAAGACATACAGACTGAAAGTGAAGGGAAGGAAAAAAATGCAAATGGCAAGGAAAAAAGTCCAGATAGAAATACTTCTGTCAGACAAAATAGACTTTAAAACAAAGACTATAGCAAGAGAGAGAGAGAAAGGCATTACTTAATGATAAAGGGGCTGATCCAACAAGAAGATATAATACTTGTAAATATCTGTGCACCCAATATAGAAGCACCTAAATATATAAAGAAAATATTGACAAATATAAAGGGATAAATTGATAGTAATACAATAAGAGTAGGAGCTATTAATACTCTACTTATATCAATGGATAGTTCAGACAAAAAATCAATAAGGAAACAGTGGCTGTGAATGGCACATTAGACTAGATACACTTAACACATACAGAACTTTCCATCCAAAACCAGCATTATGCATATTCGTCCCCCCCCCCACTGGTCTAATTTTATTTTTTTATTTTTATTTTTTTATAACTATTTATTGTCAGATTGGTTTCCATATAACACCCAGTGCTTCTCCTCACAAGTGCCCCCCTCCATGACCATCACCCCCTTCCCTCCCTCCCTCTCTCGCTTCAGTCCATGGTTCGTTTTCAGTATTCAGTAGTCTCTCATGATTTGTGTCCCTCTCTCTCCCCAACTCTCTTTCCCCCTTCTCTTCCCTATGGTCATTCTTTTCAAATACAGATGGAAGACTCTACAGGATAAATCACATATTAGGGCACAGAACAAGTCTCAGTCAATTGAAGACTATTAAAATCATATCAAGCATCCCTTGTCACCACAGTGGTTTGAAACTAGCAATCTCTTACAAGAAAAAAAAAACTGGAAAAAGCACAGGCAAGTGGAGCCAATATATGCTACTAAATAACCAATAGGCCAACAAAGAAATCAAAGAGGAAATAAAAAAATTACATGGGAGACAGAGGGAGATATAAAAACAAGGATCCAAAATTGTTGACATCCAGCAAAAGCAGTTCTAAGAGGGAAGTTTGTAGGAGTAAGGCCAATCTCCTGAAAGAAGAAAAATCTAAAACAAAATAATAACCTTACATGTGAAAAAACTAGAAAAAGAACAAAACCCAAAGTTAGTAGAATAAAGAGAACAAAGAGCAAAACTAATTGAAGTAGAGACTAAAAACAATATAAAAGATCAATGAGCTGGTTCTTTGAGAAAAGAAACAGAATCGATAAACCTTTAACCAGATACATACAGGAAGAAAGAAGACTCAAATAAAATCAGAAATAAAGGAGGAGAAATAACAAGCAACACCACAGAGGTACAGAGGATGATAAGAGAATGCTAGGAAATATTGCACACAAATTGGACAACTTAGAAGAAATGGTAAATTCTTGAAAACCTACAGTCTTCCAAAACTGAATCAAGAAGAAATAGAAAATTTGAATAGGCTTAGTAGTTACTGATGAAATTGAATTGGTAATCAAACAAACAAACAAACAAACCCTTCCTAAAAAAGGAAAATACAGGACCAACTAGCTTCACAATTAAATTCTAACAAACATTTAAAAAAGGAGAGCTTAGTGAGTTAAAATGTCTGACTCCTGATTTTGGCTAAAGTCATGATCTCACAATTCATGGGATAGAGCCCCACCTTGGGCTCTGTGCTGAAAGTGCAGAGCCTGAAGGGGATTCTCACTCCCTCTCCCTCTGCCTCTCCCCCTGCTCACATGTGCGCAAGTCCTCTCCCTCCCTCTCTCTCTCTCTCTCTCTCTCTCTCTCTCTCTCTCTCTCTCTCTCTTTCAAAATAAATACATTTTAAAAAAGAGATAATACCTATTTTTCTCAAACTATCCCAAAAAATAGAAAAGGAGGGAAAATGTCCAAATTCATTCTGTGAGGCCAGCATTACCTTCATTCTTTGAGGAGAATGATACTATTAAAAAAAAAAGAAGCCTATAGGGCGCATGGGTGGCTCAGTCAATTAAGTGTCCGACTTCAGCTTAGGTCATGATCTGGCAGTTCGTGAGTTTGAGCCCAGCGTCAGGCTCTGTGCTAATGGCTCAGAACCTGGAGCTGCTTCAGATTCTGTGTCTTGCTCTCTCTTTGCCCCTCCGCTGCTCACAGGCTATCCCTCTCTCAAAAATAAAAACCAACAATAAAAAATTAAAATAAATTAAAGAAGCTTAAAGGCCAATCTCTGATAAACATAGATGCAAAAGTCTGCAACAAAATATTAGCAAACAATACATCGAAGACATGATTGATTATGATCAAGTGAGATTTATACCAGGGATAAAAGGATGCTTCCATATTTGCAAATCAATTAGTGGACTGCAACATAGTAACAAGAGGAAAAATAAAAATTTATATGATCTCAATAATCATGGAAAGATCATTTGACAAACAAGACAACATTTGTACATTATAAACACTCAAGTGGCTTTTGAGGGAACATATCTCAAAACAAAGGGCTTATTTGAAAAACCCACAGCTAACAGTCATAACAGTGAAAAACTGGAAGCTTTTTCTTAAGGAACAAGACAAAGATGTCAATACTCACCTCTTCGATTCAACATAGTCCTAGCCTGGGACAAGAAAGAGAAAGAAAAGATACTTGAATTGGTAAGGAAAAAGTAAAACTGAAAGTAGTTGCAGACTATATGACACTGTTTATAGGAAACACTAAAGACTCCACTAAGAAACTATTAAACCTGGTAAGTGAATTCAGTATAAAGTTTCAGGATACAAAATTAATACAAAGGAATCTGTAGCATTTCTATACGCTAATAAGTAGCAGAAAGAGAAATTGGGAAAACATTCCAATTGCACCAAAAAGAATAAACTGCCTAAGAATAAATTTACCAATGAGGTGAAAGATCCGTACTCTGAAAACGATAAAACATTGATGAAAGAAATAGAAAATGGCACAAATGGATAGATATTCCATGCTTGTTGATTGGAAAAATTAATATTGTTACAAAAATACTGATTCAAGGGGCTACATGCATCCCAGTGTTTATCAATGGTAGCCAAATTATGGGGAAAGCCCAAATGTCCACTGACTAAGGAATGGATAAAAAAGATGAGGTATGTAATGGAGTAATGGACTACACTCAGCCATAAAGAGGAATGAGATCTTGCCATTTGCAATCA
>NC_043717.1:80769891-80771678 GCF_006229205.1 Suricata suricatta
CTCAGCTCAACCCATCTTCACTTTCATCCATTTCTTTAGTTAATAGCATTTAGTTGAGGGGGAGTGGTTGGCTGGTGGGGCTGTCGTGCCTAAGACCCTCGAAGGAATTTGCCTTGCTTGCCAAGCTTTACTCTGTTTCTGACTCTAGGTCTAAACTGGATTGTGCCCTTGTGAGTCCTAGGAAGCTGCTGATGACTCTAGTTAGGAGGACTGAGGGCCAATATTATAATACATATGTGGCATATGTAATATTTAAAACCCTTTCTGGATAACCCCAATAAGGCTAGACATGATCAGAAACAGGTTTTCCTTTGCTTTGCAAACTCACAACAGTGTTCATAATCTTACTGAGATAGTATTTGCCATTTTCACTTTCATTGGCTCATTGAGTCTACAGCAGAGGGTTCCATAGGTCATGTGACATGTAACAGTGCAATAAATGACACAGGTCAGATGTGGGAATCAGCCCGTTTTTTTTTTTTTAATGTTTTGAGGGAGAGAGAGAGAGCGAGAGAGCGAGTGAGCAAGAGCGCACAAGTGTGGGAGGGGCAGAGGGAAAGAGAGATACAGAATCCAAAGCGGGCTTCAGGCTTTCTGAGCTCTCAGCACAGAGTCTGATGCAGGGTTCGAACCCATGAACCATGAGATCAGGATCTGAGCCGAAGTTGGCCAACTAAGCTGCTCAAGCCCCCCGAGAATCAACCTGTTTTCTATATAAGCTAGACCTTGAAGAGATTTGCACAAAATTTTCTCTTTATGGTAACATGTAATGGGTTTTTAACTATTTTAAAGCAAATCTTTAAAAATTTATCAGTTTTAATTTCTAAAATAGGGTAAGTATTGATACATGTAACATTCAAACTAAAACTCTGTGGGGCCCTACAAAAATTTTAAGAATATACCAAGTTCTTGAGACCCGAAAGTTTACCAACTGTTACCTGAAATTAACATCCAAACTCTGTTGCATGTTTCACCAACCATCATATTTTGGCCCCTGCATATCTCTCTCTGCCTCTTACCTACGTTCTAACCATGGTGAATTTTCTAATTCTTGCTCTTCACCCATAGAACACATTGTTCCTTCTGCTAGGAACGTTCTCTTCCCTTTGCTTGACTAAATCTTAAGCATACTTTAAATTCAAAATTAGATATTACTTAAATTGAAGCTGCACATCTCTTGCCAGTTACCAGGCTGTGTTATAAGCACACGTCTATTTGGTTTTCTCCCACTAGATCATAAACTGCGTAAAAGTAGGCACAATGTGTTATTCACATGGGTTTTCCAGCTTCTAGGACAGTAATGCACTAAGTAAAAAGTTTTGACATGAATTGAATTAGAATGAACCGAAAGTTTCAGGAGATCCATTTATCAGATATAGAGGAAAAAGAATCCAGAGGAAATGACTTCCTCTTTTCATAGAACTGGTCCAAAAAGAGATCTGTCACGATTGAGTTATTGGGTTCCACATTTACTGATCGCCTGAGTAGACACTCTTCTTCCTAAACATGAGCTAAGTTGCTGGAACAAATGAAGTCGTCAGCGAAGAGAATTCTGGAATCTCTTTTCATGTAGATAAATCCTTTAGTCCTAAGACTACTTCCTGATCGTCTGACCAGGTAAATCAGCCAGACTGTGGAGAGCAGATGTCCCTTTACACCGAGTAGTAGCCATCCACACAGTCTCCATCTAAACAAGAGAACCAATGAAAATGCTTTCATAAGACAGTATGCTGAAAGCCCGATTTCCTGAGTAATAGCTCGTATTTGGCAAAACCAAGAAACAACTC
>NC_043717.1:80771778-80775654 GCF_006229205.1 Suricata suricatta
TAGTACCCTTCTAAGGGAAGAGACCCACAATGGTTTACATTTTGACTGTTGTCTACAGATTCAAGAATATAGCCTTTGCTTATAATTGGGAGGCAGTGCAAGAGACTAGTTAAACCTAACCAAACCATCAGGATTTGAACCCCAACTCTACCATTTACTCACTCTAGAACATTGAGCATATAAGTTAGTCTATCTATGCATCAGTTTCTGTGGTTCCTAAATAGGGACAATGATAGTATTTAACTCAAATGGCGGATTTTAGGGTTAAATTATATATATATATACACACACACAATGATATTATATGATTAAATGATACACACACACACACACACAAGCATTGATGACACTAGATCACAGAATAAATCTCAAATATCAAATATCATGGATTAAATGCCCAAAACTATTAGCAATTGTGATTAAATTGTACCCAAAGAGCTCTTTTGTCACCATAGTTATTTAGAATGTTATTTAAACATTTTTAAGGGCCTGAGTTCTTTCATATGAAAGTAAAGGTATACAAACGGATATCTAAGATCCCTGTCAGTTTTCAGTTTCTGTGTTCTCAAGTTGACCTGAAAACCTCCCTCTCCTTCTTTTCTACACTGACACAATAGAAGGTTTGCTAAAATAATCAGTCCACTACTCATCCCAGTAGGGACAATTACAGTCCTACATTCAAACCAACCAAATTAGAAGCCAAGTTTTTGATAGAATAGATTGGATCTCTTGACAGGTCCTGAATAGAGCCTTAATTGGTCAAGCCCACCATAATTGTGTTTTAAGAACTTAAGGTAGACTTGAGTTTGCTGAAAAGATGAATCCAATCTAAATGTCAGGTAATTATAATAACTTTACCTAGGACATTGTAAAAACTTAACTCCCTGGCACTCCTATCAAAATCTATCTGTTAAGTCACACCCATCAACATGGTTGCAGAAATTTCTTTCTTTTATTTGGGAAACACATCCCCAAAACCCACTTGCCTGTACACTGGACCTTTTACTTAGCAAGGGACAAAGTCTGCCATGTTAGGATTGAAGCAGGGTCCTTCTGGCTTTTAGGGAGAGGGTAATCAACTTTCTTTATACTGCAATGGCAGTTCCATCTCCTTTGAGAGGACTCTATCTCTGAGGGTTGCTTTCTTAAGACTGGAAATTGATGCAGTGGTTTTCCTGGTAACCAAGCTACTTGGAATTGTTGAGCTACAAAAAGTCAAGGTCTGACTCTGCAAGATAGTCTTAAAGCTACAATTCATTTTTAATGAGGCTGAAGTCTGCCCTACAAAGACTATAGAAGAAACCATTCTAGTTTAACATGAAACTTTTTCATCTCTTTTTTTCATGGTTGTCAACTGTAGCAGAATCATCTGGAAAAATGCTACAGGACACTGAGGGTAAGGGAAACAAAATGATTAAGGCAGAGGAGGGGCACCTGGGTGGCTCAGTCAGTTGAGCATCCAGCTCTTGGCTCTGGACTTCGGCTCAGGTCAAGATCTCACATTTCATGGCTTCAAGCCCCGCGTCGGGCTCTGAGCGCCCAGTGTGAAGCCTACTTGGGATTTTCTCTCTCTGCCCCTCCCCCATGCTCTCTCTCAGAATGACAAAACTTAAAAAAAAACTATATGAAAATGATTAAGGCAGAAGACAGGCAGCAAGTTTGTGTTGGGCTTACAAGTTTGTTCACTGGGACATATTCTGTTCTCACATATAAGCAATACCAAGGAGTCCTACAAGAAAAATGCATTCTTCATCTTCCAAAATGAGAAGAGGGAGACGAACTAAAGGAATGTTACTTGCAAATAGAGTCTTATAGCTGGAACAGATCTTAAAGACCGTCTAGCTTAGTTTCTACATAAAGTGACTTCCCAAAGGTCACACACTTAATGATAGAGCCAGGACAAGAATTCCAGTTTTTTTTTCTATTCATGATGTAGTATTCCTATTGCTTTAGCATAAGTCCTCAGTAAGCAGAGTTTATTTTAAAAAGTTTTATAATTTACTTAAATCAGTTATTTGTAAAGGAAGTTCTAAACTGTCAAAAATAAGTGAAAGTCCCAGTATGGTAAAAGTGCCGAGGAGAATACCCAAATCAATTTCTGGTAGATGAAATTCACTGACCGGCAAATCTATGGAATGCCAATATAAGAGAAGAAATGCTATCCCATTGATATGCATCATGAACAGTAAGGCTTCTAAGACAACAGTAAGAACAGAGAAGAGGCAATCAGAAATAAACACAGGAGAATTCTGATCAGTTCAGTAACAGGTCATTAAGACTAGAAAATGTCACTATGAATGTGAGAGATGTGTTTCCAAATGCCTTGCCTCCATCCGCTTTGTCTCTGAGTTCAGTTCTTATGCTAAAATCCTCAGCTCCTACAACTCTCACTTTCTATTTTCCCCGACTTTTCTCTTTTGCCAACACCACAAAGGATTTGTGCTGACAGTTCAAGGTGTTCATTTAACCATCAAACCCCTTGGGGCGCCTGGGTGGCTCAGTCAGTTAAGTGGCCAACTTTGGCTCAGGTCATGATCTCACTCATGAGTTTGAGCCCCATATCAGGCTCTGTGCTGACAGCTCAGAGCCTGGAGCCTCCTTCTGATTCTGTGTATGTGTACGTCTCTCTCTGCCCTTCTCCCATTCGTGATCTCTCAAAAAAAAAAAAAAAACCCCAAAAAAACCCAGTAACCATCAAATCCCATTCTCCTGCCTACAGTCTTGGTTATAAATGTAGGGGAGGTGGACAGAAATGTACAGGTTAGCATTCTGATGGATAATATCAAAATAGTTACTATACTAGACTAGATAGCCAGTAATATCCAATATATATTGCTTATTTGTATGTATTCCACTACCAGAGATGAAGTCCAATACATTGTAGAGGCAACGGGATCTTCTAAAATGTCAATGATCATGAAAATGACACAGGGAAAATATCATACCCTCAGCTTTTATCAGATAAAACCTCAAGAAGGTCACTTACTCACAGTTTCCAAGAGTAAGATGCTAGAATCAGGATATCTGAGGGGACAGAGGCAGGGAAAGGAGAGGGCTGTGAGGTAGAAAAAGGACCAAGAAAGAAGACTAGGAGAAGCTAAAAGCAAACCTCAAAATTCCATTTCCCGCTATGCTGATGTCAGTGGCACCAGACTTGCGCTCCCAGTGTAAACAGTTAGAAAACTGAACAAAGTATAGGGAGCAATAGTTTTCAGGCGCCAGAAAAAGGAAATACAGAACACAGGGCACCTGGTGGCTCGGTCGGTTAAGATTTGATTCTGGATTTCAGCTCAGGTCACAATCTCACAGTTTGTAAGATTGAGACCCACTTCAGACTCTGCGCTGACACTGTGGAGTCTGCTCGGGATTCTTTTGCCCTCGCCTCAGCCCCTGCTCCCCCTGGCCCATGGCCCTCACCTCAGCCCCTGCTCCCCCTGGCCCATGGCCCTCACCTCAGCCCCTGCTCCCCCTGCACCCCGTGGCCCTTGCCTCGGCCCCTGCTCCCCAGCAGCTTGGGCTCGTCCCCTTGAATGGGGACTCAGGCCTTGGTTCCCTTGGTTCCCGGGCAGCTTGTGTCCTCGGTGGTCCTGCCTTTTTTGATCACTGGAATTTTCTGATCATCTTCTCACACTGGCTGTGCCTCAGGGTCCCTGACCTATAAGACCTCCCTGCTCCACTGGGCAGCAGGCCCCAGGCTGTCCTTGGCAGCAGGACACCTGGGCTGGCCCCCACCCTGCTTTTCATGAGTTCTTGTGGCGTGTCCCTGGTGGAGTAACCACCCCAGAGTGGACGTTTCCAGAGCAGCTGGACACTCGGGGGTTGGGGGGTGGAGTGGGTGTCGCCGTTCCCATTCTGTCCCAGTGCTCAGAGCCTCTG
>NC_043717.1:80775754-80780211 GCF_006229205.1 Suricata suricatta
CTTCACCAACCTTTCCAATCTGAGCTCGGCCCGGGGCCCCAGTCTGTGGTGCTAAGATCCCACTACTCAATGGTCAGCTCTGTTGGGCTGCTTTTCAGAAACTCCCACTACCAGATTTGCAACTGTTCTTGCTATTAAGAATTTTTTTTAAGTTTATTTTCATTCTTTAGTAATCTCTACACCCAGCATGAGTCTCGAATCCACGACCCTGAGACCAAGAGTTACATGCTCCTCTGACTGAGCCAGCCAGGTGCCCCTGCAACACCTTCCCATCAGTGCACTCACACAGGCGCTCTGCAGCGAAGCCAATGCCCCCATCCTGATTTCCGTTCCTTTCCTTTTTGGGCAAATATCACTTTGCTGTAACTTAAAGGGTTGTTTTTTTTTTGGGTGGTGGTCACCTTTTTATTGTATGACCTACAAATTAGTCAATGGTGCCTGAGGGAATGAAAGTATTGAAAATTAACACAATGACTCTATCCCAAAATAATGGCCATCCAATCCCCAGCCAACCAAATTCCATGAATCTCAACTCTTCAAAATAGCATGGCCAACATAAAAAATCCTTAAATGTTAGAAATCCTCAAGAGAATATAAGCTTACACATTTAGTAGATCTGTAGAATTTGCGTAGTATCTTGGAGGCCTACCTTAGTGTTTATTCATTTTTGAGAGTGAGACAGAGCCTGACCACAAGAGGGGCAGAGAGGCAAACACAGAATGGGAAACAGGCTATAGGCTTCGGCTCTGAGCTGTCAGCACAGAGCCCGACGTGAAGCTCGAACCCATGAACTGCAAGATCATGACCTGAGTCAAAGGCAGACAGTTAAAAGACTGAGCCACCCAGACGCCCCTGGACGCCTATTTTGACTACAATGTACTTCTTCTCTAATCTTTTCAACCTTCTTAGATCAATTAATATTATTCCAGTATTGGGTTTTTTTTTTTTGCTTGTTTTATCCTTTTGTCAAATTTTCAAAGCCTGCAAACTACTCTCCCATTCTCACTGTAACGTGACTGTTCCAGGAATGTTTGCAGGTTGATACATAAAAATATTCCAGAAAATTGGAACCTAGAGCTGTCACTCCCTACAATGCCTTTCCAAACACTTAAAAACATCAACAGAAGGACCGGGTACTCGAACTCTGAAGCTGTCCCCCCACCACCAGTCTCAGCTTCACTAAACCGACATTAGGTACTCATGCAGCGTGTTCTGAGCGTACATTTCTCCCTCACCCCAATGTTTGTTTTGTAATGTTTATTTTTGAGAGAGAGAGAGAGACAGACCGACAGACAGATCGACAGAGCATGTGTAGGGGAGGGGCAGAGAGAGGGAGACACAGACTCTCAAGCAGGCTCCAGGCTCCTGGCACTGAGCTGTCAGCACAGAGAGTGATGCAGGGCTCGAACTTTCGAACCTTGAGATCATGACCTGAGCCACAGCCCCCCAGGTGTCCCCACCCCAATGTGTATAATTCACGCACTAGCTAGGAGCTTATGTGTGGCTTTTAGTATAACTGAACCCTCTCATAACCTGCTCCTCTATGCCTTAATTTGAATACTTCCACAGTCAGCATGAGCCCCAAGATGACCCCACAGAAGGACTCCTTAAAGGATATCTGTGTTTTGGGTGGTGGGTTCAGGCCCCGCATCCGGCTCTGAGCTGGCAGCTTGGAGCCTGCAGTCGGCTTTGGAATCTTTGTCTCTCTCTCTCTCCCTTTCTCACTTGCGCTCTCTCTCTCTCTCTCTCAAAAACAAATAAACATTAAAAAATAAGATAAGATAAGGTAAATTATATCTGTGTTAGAATATACACATATATCTGTATATACTCGCCGTATGTAGATATATTGATAGACATATCTATATGCTTGCAAAATATATATATATATGATTTTTTATATGGAAAAAGAGAAGCAATTCATTTTTTCTTTTCCTTTAAGAAATAGGTGTGGCTGGGTGGCTCAGTTGGATAAGCATCTGACTTCGTCTCAGGTCATGACCTTGTGGTTTCCAAGTTCGAGCCCCACATCGGGCTCTATGCTGACAGTTCAGAGCCTGGAGCCTGCTTCGGGTTCTGTGCCTCCCTCTTTCTCTCTGTGCTCTTGCCCCACTCTCTCTCTCTCTCTCTTTCTCTCTCTCTCTGTCTGTCTCTCTCTCAAAAATAAATAAACATTAACAAAAAAAGAAATCACGTTCCCTCTGGTAATGGGAAATATCCATAAGCTGGAGTTCATGTACCCCATTTTTCACCCACAAAGACTCCTAAAGTTGACTTATTTGCCCACGTAACAGAAGACGCCCAGAGCACACCAATGTGGGAACACCTGGAACAGGACGGGTACGCGTCCCAGAGCCCGTTTCAGAATGACTGCCTGGCCATTCAGGTTTACTGACCTGCACTCTGGCTTCAGTCACGTCCATGCCTCTCGCAAGTTCCCTTCTGAGGGGAGAAAACCACAAGTGTTTAGTATTTGGAGCCGTGGATAAAAGGAAATGTACACGTATACATTTTATGCTTGTATTAAAATGTGTACCCTCTGCTCGTGAGCCCAGCACCAAAGAATCTTTTCCATCCTTCCCAATTCCAGGCTTGCTGTATGGATGGTTTCCCCTCAACATGGAAGGTGGTAGTGAAGATAAATCATTTTAATGCACTATTTGAACAAAAAAATTAGGGGCGCCTGGGTGACTCAGTTGGTTAAGCATCTGACTTCGGATCAGGTTATAATCTCATGGTTAGTGAGTCTGAGGTTTGCGTCAGGCTCTGTGCTGACAGCTCAGAGCCTGGAGCCCACTTTGGATTCTGTCTCTCTCTCTCTCTCTCTCTCTCTCTCTCTCTCTCGGCCCCTTCCTCACTCACGCACTGTCTGCCTCACTCAAAAATAAATAAACATTAAAAACATGTAAATAAATATAAAATTGAAAGTAATGCAAAGAAGACTTAAATGAAAAAATTATCACAATTCTACTTGTTTATTTTTAATTATTTTTAGAGTAAGCTCTATGCCCAACATGGGATTTACTCACAATCCCGAGATCAAGAGTTGCATGCGCCGCTGACTGAGACAGACAGGTGCCCCTCCAAAATTTTTTATATATTTAAAAATAATTTTAAGTAGGCTCTGTGCCTTAAGTGGGGCCCAAACTCTTGACCCAAAGATCAAGAGTCACAGTCTTTTCTGACTGAGCCAAACAGGTGACCCCCTCCCTCAAAATTTTATTTATTTATAAAAAATTTAGTGCTTATTTTTTTTGTATTTCTGAGAGAGAAAGAGAGAGAAACACAATGCAAACAGGGCAGGGACGGAGAGACAGAAGGAGACACAGAATCTCAAGCAGGCGTCAGGGTCTGAGCTGTCAGCAGAGCGCCCGATATGGGGTTCGAACCCATGAACCATGAAAACATGACCTGAGCCAAAATTGGACTGACTGAGCCACGCAAGCACCCCCCTCATAATTTTAAATGAAAGGATCCAGCACTACAGCTGCAGGAGAGTGCCTTATTCTCATTACCCTGATACCAATAAAATTTTATTTACAGAAAGCTACCAACACAGACAATAAAAAAATATACAAATTAGACTGCATCAAAATTAAAAACTTCTGTAGACCAAAGTACAAAACCAATGAAGTGAGGGGTACTTCGGTGGCTCGGTTGGTTAAGGGCCTGACACTTGATTTAGGTTCAGGTCCTGATCTCATGGTTTGAGGGCTTGAGTCCCACGTCAGGCTCTGTGCTGAGTGTGGATTCTGCTTAGGATTCTCTCCCTCCCTCCCTCCCTCTGCCCCTCCCCACCCCGCACATGTGCACTCAGGTGCATGTGGGCTCCCTCTCTCTTTCCCTCTCTCTCAATATAAATTTTAAAAACAAAATAAATGAATAGAGTGAAAAGGCAACTCATCTAATGTTAGAATATATTTTCAAATCATATATCTGATAAGGATTTAATATCCACAATATGATAAGGACTACAACTCAATAAATAAACAAGCATCCAGTTAAGAAATGGGCAAAGGCCTTGGATGGACATTTCTGCAAAGATGTTATACAAATAACCATGAAAAGATGCTCAATATCACTAATTAATCACTAAGGAAATGCAGATCAAAACCACACTGCTACCACCTCATACCATTAGAATGGGTACTATAACAACAAAACAAATCAAACAAAACAGAAAACAACAAGTGCTGGTGAGGATGTGGAGAAATTGGAACCCTTGTGCAGCTGCTAAGGAAAACAGAATAGCTGCTCAAAAAGGGAAACACAACATTACCAAATGATCCGACAATTCCATTTCTGAGTATATACCTGAACCCCCTGAAAATAGGCCCTTGGAAAGATGTTTTCACAGCTATGGGCACAGCAGTGTAATTCAGAAGAGCCAAAAAGTAGAAGCAACCCAAGTGCTCATCAATAATCAACGGATAAATAAAATACGGTATATTCACACC
>NC_043717.1:80780311-80785121 GCF_006229205.1 Suricata suricatta
TTTTAACCTGGACTGTTATTTTGTCTGAGTGGTACTGGTACAAAGACCTATAAAAATACATGAGTTGCAAAGTCCAGAAAAGCACCGATGGTCTTCTATTCTGGATTTGAGAACACGGCTAGGGACACCACAGAAATGCTCCTTTGGACTTGGGAAAGAAGGCATTCTGTTGTTTTCACAACACACTGACCCATATAGAGATGGAATGCAATTTTGAAAGTGGATTGGCAGAGGATAGAGCTGAAGAACCAAGAAAGTGTGTGTTTTGTTTTTGCTTTTTTGTCATTTGTGCTATGTATAATGAAGGTGTTTATATTTCAGGGTCCAGTGGAATTGGTCAACAGCCCAAGTACCCAGCTAACTCAAGTGGTATATATTAGGAATACCAGGTACTAAATCGCAGTGGTTGAATTTACATAAAACCTTGAGAAACACTTCAAGAGAATACACTGCTCAATGGGTAATCACGGAACTTAAATACTAGAAACCAAAGGCTGGATGGGTCACGGTAATGGAAAGATAGCTGTGAAATGTAATCGGGACCATGGTTAAGTGGCACGATTAAGGATGAATATAGACCTATTGAATGAAAGACATGGAGAAAGAATTTGACATCCTAGTGATCAGGTTAGAGTTGTTGTATGAATTACTGTAGGTTATTGGGTTGAACGGTGTCCCCCCTCTCCCCAAATTCTTGTTCCCTTGGAACCTGTGAACATGACCTTATTTGGAAGTAGAGTTTTTGCAGATGTAGTCAAGTGAAGATGAGGTTGTACTGGACTTGAGTGGTCCCTAATCCCATGACCAGGACCCTTATAAGAAGAGCGAAATTTGGATACAGACACACACAGAAGGAAAATCGTCACGTGATGACAGAGGTGGAGATCTGAAATGTGCTCCCGTAAGCCATGAATTGCCAGCAACCACTATAAGCTAGAAAAAGCAAGGGAATATTCTTCCCCAGAAACTGGGGTGGGAGAATGGCCGTGTTCACACCTTTATTTCTGGTTTCTAGCTTCCAGAAAGTGAGGGAATCGATTTCTGCCTTATGCTACTCAGATTGTGGTTCTTTGTTATGGCCGCCCTAGGGAATGAACGAATAGAGTTATGTTCCTTGAATTCTGGATGCAATGTGATAATGTCCATTCAAGCTCTAGAACAGGGGTGCCTGGCTGGTTCAGTCAGAAGAGCATGTGACTCTTGATCTTGGGGTCATAAGGGTAAACCCCACATTGGGTGCAGAGATTACTAAAAAAAATAAACTTTAAAAGAATTCTAGAAGATTAATTTAGCTTTGTAAAATGGAGTTTCTGCAAGGAAAAATTGTTTGAAATTTTGATCTCAATAATGATGCATGGAAGACGTAAAGAAAGAAATGTGTTCCCCGAGGTGCTGCACGGAAGGGGGTAAGAGCACACAGGAGAGAGAAGTGCAAACCAAGATGAAGGTGCCAGGAGGTCAGTATCCCAACTTACCTGCTTCCTGCAACAAAGGGTAGGAACACACATAAAAGAATTTTTAGAGGTAGAATGATCATCCATTCCAGTTTTCCTGGGGCTGATGGGCCTTTTAGGACATGAGACTTTCAGTGCTAACCCTGGGACAATCCCAGTCAAACTGGGACGAGTCGGTCACCCTATTCAAGCTACGTGCTGAACAATAAAATGGCCCAGGAAGAGATTTTCTGCTGCTTGAGCTGTATTAAGTAATGTTCACAGATGATGAGAGAAATCACAATTCTTTGACTCTTCCCCTATGTTCTCTGTCAATGAGAATTATTTTCATGTGGAAAAGGAGGGAACAAAAATGGCTGTGAGCAATTTGAACTTGAGGAAAGATGAGAGCACAGAACAAGGTCAGATTGGTTCCCTTTATATTCATTCAGCATTTAAAGCACCAGATGCTATTTTTAAGTCCCGGGGATACAGAGCGAACAGCCGTGATGGCTACCAAAACCATGTACTTTTGATCAGCGTTGCTGTATTGAAGGCTTAAGCTCCTGTGCATGCAGTCAGCAGGTTTTGATGAACACGTAAGAATTAGATGTGTCAGTGTCCTCCTCATTGCAAATCGGGTGGTGGAAATTAGAAATAAATGAAAAGCATCCCACATTTTAAGAGACAACAGCAAGATTGATGTGAGCCTTTGCCAAATCTTAGAATAATTGTTTAAAGTTTATTTATTTGTTTTTTTATTTTGAGAGTGACAGAGACAGCGCAAATGAGGAAGGGGCAGAGAGAGAGGGAGAGACAGCCCAGTGTGGGGCTCAAACTCATGAAACCACGAGATCATGACCTGAGCTGAAACCAAGAGTCAGACGCTTAACCAACTGAGCTACCCAGGTGCCGCATAAAATAATTTTTTAAAGCAAACTTAGTAACTACATGTAATTAGATGCAAGAATCACTGGTAAGCTTAGGTCCGATCTGGGCTTACTAAAAATAAGTATATCGTAGTACCTTTTGATATCAGGCAAATTCACTAAGCAAGCAAATCTGAACTTAGTGAGATTTGATCTGATATTTGATTAGGCATGGAGTGAGATATATGTGGGGGGGAAAATGAACTGTGTCTACTTGTTAGTACAATCAGAGGAATTATTAGCTTCTTTAGTGCCCATACCCAAAGGGACTGATTAATAAACTGCTATTCTAAATAGAGATTTCCAGTGAAGAATCTGACCCCAGCCTGATCTTTCCAACAATTTATTAAAAGCCCACATGTTTGCATAGAAGGCATATTTATAATATCTGTGCATGTGAAGTATAATTACGCAGATTAGTAAATACACTAAGTGGTCGAATCAAGATATATGATTTGAATATACTAGGTCAATGGCCAACTGTAACAAGATATTTAACACTGATAAAGAGCAGGTTATATACTTCCATCCGGAAAACCAACTGAATGCAGCCTCTGAGAAGAAGACTTTAATGTTTTCACTGATCAGTATTACTCAGTATTGCTAAGAGAGCTAAGGCAACCCTAAGGTGTATCAGTAGAAATGCAGTAGCTAGATGGAGTGAGGTAGTAAAGTCCATATCTCCAGGTGCCTGGGTGGCTCAGTCAGTTGAGCCTCCAACTCTGGATTTTAGCTCAGGTCATGATCTCATGGTTCGTGAGTTTGAGCCCCACGCTGGGCTCTGGGCTGACAGTGTGGAGCATTGTTGGGATTATCTCTCTGCCCCTACCCTGCTCGCTTGCTCTCTCTCGATCTCTCAGAATAAATAAACTTAAAAAAATAGGTCCATATCTGATATGCTTTCGTGCTTAACAGACCAAATTTGAAGTACCGTGTTAAATTCTGGGCCTTACCCTTTAAGTGAATCTTTCCTTCTCATTCTACATCTCCAGGCAATATTTTCCATTTCAACTGAAATCAAGAATTTCCAAACCTATATTTCCAGCCAGAAACTTTCTTCGGTTCCCACAACTGCATTTCTCTAACTGCTTATCAGGTGCCTCTAGCTGGTTGTGTTCTCGGCATCTCAAATTTGAGGGCTCAAAAATCAAAGTGTTCATTGCCATGTCATCTATCACCATGTACTACCATCCCACTGCTCAAGTGATAAAATCTGTGTGCCCGTGAGTATTTCTATTAATGTTTATTTTATTTTATTATTTTTAATAGTTTATTGTCAAGTTGGTTTCCATATAACACTCAGTGCTCTTCCCCACAAGTGCCCTCCTCCATCACCACCACCTCTTTTCCCCTCTTCCCCTCCCCCCCTTCAACCCTCGGTTCTTTATCAGTATTCAATAGTCTCTCAGGTTTTGCATCCCTCTCTCTCCCCAACTCTCTTTCCCCCTTCCCCTCCCCAGGGTCCTCAATTAGGTTTCTCCTGTTCTCCTGTTAGATCTATGAGTGCAAAACATACGGTATCTCTCCTTCTCTGCCTGACTTATTTCGCTTAGCATGACACCCTTGAGGTCCATCCACCTTGCTTCAAATGGCCAGATTTCATTGTTTCTCATTGCCATTAATGTTTATTTTAGAGAGGAGAGAGAGAGAGGGAGAGAGGAACACAAGCGGGGTGGGGGTGGGGCAGAGAGAGAAGATGACACAGAATCTGAAGCAGGCTCCAGGCTCCAAGCTGTCAGCAAAGAGCCTGACAGGGGGCTCAAACCCATGAACTGGGGATCATGACCTGAGCAGAAGTCAGATGCTTAACCCACTGAGCCATTCAGGAGTCCCTTCCAATGAGTACTTTTAACCTCTAATAATGGCACCTAGCTGCTGTAACCTGAAACCTGGGAACCATCCTTGATTCCTTTTAACTCTCCCCCATTCACCCGATGTTAATCACCACTTGCTATCATTTGTAATATTGCAATATCTCTTCAATTCCTCTATTTTTGCTATCACTCCTGAATTTCAGATTTTGGTTCATTGTTTCTCAGATTAGCTTCAGTTCCACGAACCCCAAATCTCCCTAATTATTCTGTGCTTTTGCAATTTACTGGTATTTATACCTTGCATAAATACACGTATTTATTCTTTTGGGCTATGTCCAAGAGATTAAAAAAAAACATGTATTTGTCATCAGTTTGCTCATGGGTTAGTGGACAAAAAAGCCATGTAAGTTATTCTAATATAACAAATCAAGTGTAAAGAGGTCTCACGGAGGTGCAGAGGAGAAACCCGACATAAGTCAAGGCTGGGTGGGGACTTTTCTTGGAGGAGAGGAGACCTGAATTCAGAGGGAGTAGGAATGAGCTATTTTGGAATTCCTGGTGGGGGATATAGAACATGAGCAGTATGAAGGTACGGAATGGGCAGGCGTATGTGGAAAACTCAAAATGTCTGGTA
>NC_043717.1:80785221-80788416 GCF_006229205.1 Suricata suricatta
AAGAGACTCTTAAATATAGAGAACAAACTGAGGTTTGCTAGAGGGGAGGTAGGAGGGGGATGGCGTGATGAGTGAAGGCCATCATGGAGGGCACTTGTGATGAGCACTGGGTGTTATATGTAAGTGAGGAATCACTCGGTTCTAGTCCCTAAACCATTATGACCCTATATGTTAACTAACTTGGATTTAAATAAAATTTTAAAAACTTTTTAAAAAGTGGACGGGGGATAAATGTAACTTATGGTAAAGATAATTATGTAATTATAGAAAACAATACAAATGCATATTTTCTCCTCATTTTAAAAAAAATACAATTGTACAAAATGTGTATAATCTATCACTGGACTTACAACATAAAGTAACATATGTAATATATTTGCTAACAACAGCACAAAGGAGGCGAATGAGAACAAAGCTTTATTGGACTAAAGAAATGATTGTAGATGGCAAAGTAGTAATCATAACAATGCAATGCTGTTTGCAATATAATCAGACATAAGAAAGAAGGAAATAGGAATAGACCTATACAGGAGTTACATTTATATATATTACTGGAATTAAGCTAGTTTGGACACGTTATGATATGTGATAAATCCTAGAGCAATCATTAAGAAAATAACTCAAAAATGAAATTTTTAAAAAAGAATTAAAATACTATGTCATAAATTATCTTCTTAATGCCAAAGAAAGCAATACTAGGATTGTAGAATAAAAGAATTAGATATATAGAATACAACAAAATAAAATGGCTGACACAAACCTAACAATATGAGTAGTTACATGAAAGGTGAATGGATTAAATAAGGCAGAAGACAGAAATCATAAGACTAGATTAAAAAAAACCATGATCCTACTATATGCTGTCTACAGAAGACATTGTAGATTCTAAGATGCAAATATTAAAAGTATGCAAAAAAGAGATTTTATACAAAGAGTAATCACACACACACAAGAACAAAAAGTGGCTATATTGATACCAGACAAAACGAACTTTATAACAAAAAATATTACTAAAGAAGTTTGATTTATAATGGTAAGAGGGTCAATCCATCAGGAAAATACAACAGTTCTAAACATATATGCGTCTAATAACAGCACCAAAATACCTGAAGCAAACCTGACAAAAATGAAAGGAGAAATAAACAATTCAACAATAATAGTGGAGACTTCAATACTCTACTTTTGATAATAAATTGGAAAATTAAAAAGAAGATAACAAGGAATTAGGACATGTGAACGACACTATAAACCAACTGGACTTAACAGACCTCTGTACAACACTCCATGAAGCAACAATAGAATATACAGTTTTTTCAAGTTCTCATAAAACATTCTCCGGGATAGACCACATTCTAGGCGTTAAAACAATCTTCAATAAATTTAAAAGCATCACAATAATACAAATTATGTTCTATAAACACAATGAAATTAAATTAGAAGTAAATTACAGGAATAAAACTGGGAAAATTACAAATATGTAGAAATTAAATAAAACCTCTCAAGTAGTCAATGAGTCAAAGAAGACCTCAAGAGAGATCAGAAAACTCTTTGACATAAGTAAGAATAAAACCTCAAGATACCAAAACATATGGGATGCAGCTAAAGCAGTACTGAAAGAGAAGTTTGTATATGCAAATGCCTATAAAAAATTTCAAATCGATAAATTAACTTTCCTCCTTAAGACACTGGAGAAAGAGAGCAAATTAAACCATAAGCACGTAGGGGTAAGGGAATAGTAAGGATTGAGCAGAAACTAATGAAATACAGGATAGAAAATAATAGAGAAAGTAAATAAAATCAAAATCTAGTGTTTTGCAGAGATCAACACAACTGACAAATGTTTAACTAGATTGACCCAAGAGAAGAAGAGAGAACTCAAACTAATAGAATCATGAATGAAAGAAAGGTAATTACTACTAACTCTAGTAAATAAGAAAGATCATAACTGATTACGATGAACAATTATATGCCAACAAATTATATCTCAGTGGAAATGGAAAAAATTCCTATAAAGACAATAATTCCTGAAAGTGATAAGAAGAAATAGGAAATCTAAGTCTAAAACAAGCAGAGAAGTTAAATTAGTAATCAAAAGCTAACTACAAAGAAAACTCCAGACTGAGATGTCTTTGTCCCTGAATTTTACCAAATATTTAAAGAATTAATACCAATTCTTCACTAATTCTCCAAAAAAAATAAAGGAGAAAAGACTTCCCAATTCATCACAAAAATCCTACCAACCAATATTTAAATTTGTTTTTTTAATGTTTAGTTTATTTTTGAGAGAGAGTGAGAGAGTGAGCATGAACAGGGGAGGGCAGAGAGAGAGGGAGACACAGAATCCAAAGCAGGCTCTGAGCTGTCAGCACAGAGCCCGAGATGGGGCTCAAACCCACAAACCATGAGATCATGACATGAGCCGAAGTCCAACGCTTTAACCGACTGAGCCACCCAGGTGCCCCCTACCAACCAATATTTTTTTATAAATGTAGATGTAAAGGTCCTCAACAAAATATTACAAAATCAAACCCAGGAATGTATAAAAGAATTCTACACCATGATCAAGTGTAATGTATCGTAGCAATACAAAACTGGTTTGACATCCGAAAATCAGTGTATATATTAAATCAGTAAAATTAAAAACAAAGGTCACCAGATTATCTTAGTAAAATAAGAAAAAGCATCTGACCAAAAAAAAAAAAAAATCCACCAGCCTTGCATGATAAAAATACTCAAATAAATGACAAAGCAGAATTTTCTCGACCTAAAAAGGAGCATCTACAAAAACTCCACAGCTAACTTCATACTTAATTGTGAACGACTAGGTGTTCTCCTCCTAAGATCAGAAACAAGACAAGGATGTATGATCTTACCACTTGTATTCAAGATGGTACTGGAGATTCTATACAGAGCAATTAAGATTAGAAAAATACATAAAAGGGAATCCAGACTGGAAATGAAGAAGTAAATCTGTCTTTATTTGCAGATGACACAGTCTAAGAAATCTAATTAAAACCTATTAGAACTAGTAAACAAGTTATGCAGGTTTGCAGGATACAAAATCAGTATGCAAAAATCAATTGTACTGTCCAAAAATCAAATTAAGAAAGCACATCCATGTGTAATAGCATCAAAAAGAATGAAATTCAAGGAATAAATTTAACAAAAGAAATGCAGTGGATATACTGTGAAGAC
>NC_043717.1:80788516-80791812 GCF_006229205.1 Suricata suricatta
GGAATTTCTACCAGGGTATAAGCCAGGATTCTGGTGGGTATTACATTGACTTGGTAGCTAAGTGTGGGGGACTATGTCCACCTCGACGGGATCAGTCTTCCAATCTATGAACATGAGACATTTTCTCAGTTATCTAGATGTTTCCTAATTTCCTTCAACAATGTTTTTGTCGTCTTTAGAGTACATCCAC
The DNA here is from genome assembly GCF_006229205.1 of Suricata suricatta. NCBI lineage: Eukaryota > Metazoa > Chordata > Mammalia > Carnivora > Herpestidae > Suricata > Suricata suricatta. The sequence goes on from NC_043717.1 coordinate 80,788,707, forward strand.
TGCACTTCTTTTGTTAAATTTATTCCTATGAATTTCATTCTTTTTGATGCTATTACACATGGATGTGCTTTCTTAATTTGATTTTTGGACTGTACAATTGATTTTTGCATACTGATTTTGTATCCTGCAAACCTGCATAACTTGTTTACTAGTTCTAATAGGTTTTAATTAGATTTCTTAGACTGTGTCATCTACAAATAAAGACAGATTTACTTCTTTGTTTCCAGTCTGGATTCCTTTTTATGTACTTTTCTAATCTTAATTGCTCTGAATAGAATCTCCAGTACCATCTTGAATACAAGTGGTAAGATCATACATCCTTGTCTTGTTTCTGATCTTAGGAGGAGAACACCTAGTCGTTCACAATTAAGTATGAAGTTAGCTGTGGAGTTTTTGTAGATGTTCCTTTTCAGGTCGAGAAAATTCTGCTTTGTTATTTGTTTGAGTATTTTTATCATGAAAGGGAGGTAGATTTTTTTTTTTTTTTGGCCAGATGCTTTTTCTGCATCTACTAAGACAATCCAGTGACTTTTGTTTTTAATTTTACTGATTTAATATATACACTGATTTTCAGATGTCAAACCAGTTTTGCATTGCTACGATATATCACACTTGATCATGATGTAGAATTCTTTTGTATGTTCCTGGGTTTGATTTTGTAATATTTTGTTGAGGACCCTTACATCTACATTTATAAAAAATATATATATATTGGTTGGTAGGGGGCACCTGGGTGGCTCAGTCGGTTAAAGCGTCAGACTTCGGCTCACATCATGATCTCATGGTTTGTGGGTTTGAGCCCCATCTCGGGCTCTGTGCTGACAGCTCAGAGCCTGCTTTGTATTCTGTGTGTCTCTCTCTGCCCTCCCCTGCTCATGCTCACTCTCTCACTCTCTCTCAAAAATAAACTAAACATTAAAAAAACAAATTTAAATATTGGTTGGTAGGATTTTTGTGATGAATTGGGAAGTCTTTTCTCCTTTATTTTTTTGGAGAGTTTGTGAAGAATTGGTATTAATTCTTTAAATATTTGTTAGAATTCAGGGACAAAGACATCTCAGTCTGGAGTTTTCTTTGTAGTTAGCTTTTGATTACTAATTTAATTTCTCTGCTTGTTTTAGACTTAGATTTCCTATTTTTTCTTATCACTTTCAGGAATTATTGTCTTTATAGGAATTTTTTTTCCATTTCAACTGAGTTATATTTGTTGGCATACAATTGTTCATTGTAATCAGTTATGATCTTTCTTATTTAGTAAAGTTAGTAGTAATTTCCCTTCTTTCATTCATGATTCTATTAGTTTGAGTTCTCTCTTCTTCTCTTGGGTCAATCTAGTTAAACGTTTGTCAATTGTGTTGATCTCTGCAAAACACTAGATTTTGATTTCATTTACTTTCTCTATTATTTTCTATCCTGTATTTCATTAGTTTCTGCTCAATCCTTACTATTCCCTTACCCCTACGTGCTTACGGTTTAATTTGCTCTCTTTCTCCAGTGTCTTAAGGAGGAAAGTTTGTTTATCGATTTGAAATTGTTTTATAGGCATTTGCAGATATAAATTTCTCTCTCAGTACTGCTTTAGCTGCATCCCATATGTTTTGGTATCTTGAGTTTTTATTTTTACTTATGTCAAAGAGTTTTCTGAACTCTCTTGAGGTCTTCTTTGACTCATTGACTACTTAGGAGGTTTTATTTAATTTCTACATATTTGTAATTTTCCCAATTTTATTCCTGTAATTTACTTCTAATTTAATTCCATTGTGTTTATAGAACATAACTTGTATTATTGTGATGCTTTTAAATTTATTGAAGATTGTTTTATGGCCTAGAATGTGGTCTATCCTGGAGAATGTTTTATGAGAACTTGACAAAACTGTATATTCTATTGTTTCTTCATGGAGTGTTATACAGAGGTCTGTTAAGTCCAGTTGGTTTATAGTGTCATTCACATGTTCTAATTCCTTGTTATCTTCTTTTTAATTTTCCAATTTATTATCGAAAGTAGGGTATTGAAGTCTCCACTATTATTGTTGAATTGTTTATTTCTCCTTTCATTTCTGTCAGGATTGCTTTAGGTATTTTGGTGCTGTTATTAGATGCATATATGTTTAGAACTGTTGTATTTTTCTGATGGATTGACCCTCTTACCATTATAAATCAAACTTCTTTAGTAATATTTTTTGTTATAAAGTTCGTTTTGTCTGGTATCATTATAGCCACTTTTTGTTCTTGTGTGTGTGTGCGATTGCTCTTTGTATAAAATCTCTTTTTTGCATACTTTTAATATTTGCATCTTAGAATCTACAATGTCTTCTGTAGACAGCATATAGTAGGATCATGGTTTTTTTAATCTAGTCTTATGATTTCTGTCTTCTGCCTTATTTAATCCATTCACCTTTCATGTAACTATTCATATTGTTAGGTTTGTGTCAGCCATTTTATTTTGTTGTATTCTATATATCTAATTCTTTTATTCTACAATCCTAGTATTGCTTTCTTTGGCATTAAGGAGATAATTTATGACATAGTATTTTAATTCTTTTTTAAAAATTTCACTTTTTTGAGTTATTTTCTTAATGATTGCTCTAGGATTTATCACATATCATAACTTGTCCAAACTAGCTTAATTCCAGTAATATATATAAATGTAACTCCTGTATAGGTCTATTCCTATTTCCTTCTTCCTTATGTCTGATTATATTGCAAACAGCATTGCATTGTTATAATTACTACTTTGCCATCTACAATCATTTCTTTAGTCCAATAAAGCTTTGTTCCTATTCACCTCCTTTGTGCTGTTATTAGCAAATATATTACATATGTTACTTTATGTTGTAAGTCCAGTGATAGATTATACACATTTTGTACAATTGTATTTTTTAAAAAATGAGGAGAAAATATGCATTTGTATTGTTTTCTATAATTACATAATTATCTTTACCATAAGTTACATTTATCCCCTGTCCACTTTTTAAAAAGTTTTTTAAATTTTATTTAAATCCAAGTTAGTTAACATATAGGGTCATAATGGTTTAGGGACTAGAACCGAGTGATTCCTCACTTACATATAACACCCAGTGCTCATCACAAGTGCCCTCCATGATGG
>NC_043717.1:80791912-80793060 GCF_006229205.1 Suricata suricatta
GCTCAGTGGGTTAAGCATCTGACTTCTGCTCAGGTCATGATCTCGCAGTTCATGGGTTCAAGCCCCCTGTCAGGCTCTTTGCTGACAGCTTGGAGCCTGGAGCCTGCTTCGGATTCTGTGTCTCCCTCTGTCTCTTCCCCTCCCCTGCTTGTGTTCCCCTCTCCCTCTCTCTCTGTCTCTCTCTCTCTCCTCTCTAAAATAAACATTAATGGCAATGAGAAACAATGAAATATGGCCATTTGTAGCAAGGTGGATGGACCTCGAGGATGTCATGCTAAGCGAAATAAGTCAGGCAGAGAAGGAGAGATACCATATGTTTGCACTCATAGGTCTAACATGAGAACAGGAGAAACCTAATTGAGGACCATGGGGAGGGGACGGGGGAAAGAGAGGGAGAGAGAGGGACTCAAAACCTGAGAGACTATTGAATACTGATAAAGAACTGAGGGTTGAAAGGGGGGAGGGGAAGGGGGAAAAAGAGGTGGTGGTAATGGAGGAGGGCACTTGTGGGGAAGAGCACTGGGTGTTATATGGAAACCAACTTGACAATAAACTATTAAAAAATAATAAAATAAAATAAAATAGACATTAATAGAAATACTCACGGGCACACAGATTTTATCACTTGAGCAGTGGGATGGTAGTACATGGTGATAGATGACATGGCAATGAACACTTTGATTTTTGAGCCCTCAAATATGAGATGCCAAGAACACAACTAGCTAGAGGCACCTGATAAGCAGTTAGAGAAATGCAGTTGTGGGAACCGAAGAAAGCTTCTGGCTGGAAATATAGGTTTGGAAATTCTTGATTTCAGTTGAAATGGAAAATGTTGCCTGGTGGTGTAGAATGAGAAGGAAAGATTCACTTAAAGTGTAGGGCCCAGAATTTAACACGGTACTTCAAATTCGGTCTGTTAAGCACAAAAGCATATCAGATATGGACCTCTTTTTTTTTTAAGTTTATTTATTTATTCTGAGAGATCGAGGAGAGAGTGAGCGAACAGGGTAGGGGCAGAGAGATAATCCCAACAATGCTCCGCACTGTCAGCCCAGAGCCCAACATGGGGCTCAAACTCACGAACCATCAGATCATGACCTGAGCTAAAGTCCAGAGTTGGAGGCTCAACTGACTGAGCCACCCAGGCG
>NC_043717.1:80793160-80794858 GCF_006229205.1 Suricata suricatta
GAAACTTAGGTTGGTCAGTCATTACCTTTTTCAGAATGCAAGTTTGAGTCCCTTGACCAAGGTCAAGTAGGAACTCCAGAATTTCCGTAAAAGGGGGGTCTGTAGAGATACACAAATGGAAGAGCAAAGGGACCAGTCTTGACCTTTTGTTGGCAACGTAAACCATTATCTATTGAAGTGGCCTCTGTTAGTGGTTGATGGGAATTATGGGCAGGGGAAGGCAGTGAGAAGGGTACTGCCACTGCTAAACTAGTAAATTGATGGGACTCTTGGGTGGCTCAGTGGGTTAAGCGTCGGAATTTGGCTCAGGTCATGATCTCATGGTTCATGGGTTCGAGCCCCACATTGGGCTCTGTACTGATAGCTTGGAGCCTGGAGCCTACTTTGGATTCTGTGCCTTACTCTCCCTCTCTCTCTCTGCACTTCTCTTGCTCTCTTTCTCAAAAATAAACAAACATTAAAAAATTAAACTAGCAAATTGTTTTCTGGGATTTGAATATAGACTGTGTGAATCCAAACTCAGAAGGAAAGCACCGCTGTTATCACACACAAACCTGCATTCCATACCGGGACTCTACCCCTCTATTCTAGAATGTGGACACTAGGATCGGATCAGGAAATTATCATTAAGGAACGGATTATTTTAGGAAAAATTTCATCTGGAGGTTTTGTGTTTTACTAGAGTAGTGCGTTTTTTGTTGTTGTTGTTCTTTGGGGTTTTTTTGTTTTTGGTTTTTTTTTTTTGGTAGGAAACACAATTAATAAGGTCCTTCAAATTTATGTTACAGAGTTTAGGTCACTGTATGCCGTGGTTTTTCTTGGCTGCCCACAGGCAGGGAGTGATCATTGTGGAGACCTTTCCTGACTCATCCATCATGTGACTTTTTTTTTTTCCTGTCCCATAAGAACACCCAGCTGATGGATAACCTTCACAGTGCACTTGATTTCTGAATCCATCACGAGGGCTCTGCCGAAAGAGACAGTGGCTGAGCTTCTTCCTGGATAATGGACCAACTCACCCATCAATAGCGTTACTCCTCCCAGCAACTGTCAAATAAGACAGACGGTGAAGATTTGGAAAACGAAAAACGTCCCAAGGAAGAGAGAGGTCTGTATAGTCCCTCGCTCTTGTGATTGTCTCATTTTTGTCTTTCATCTTGCAGAGCCTGGTGTTCTGTGCAAAGTGCGAATGGCCTTAGCGAGCAAGTTCTTGTGCAAGGTCTGCCCATGAGCTGATTGCTGAGTAAGTGACAGCACAGGACTCCTGTGGCCTTTGGAACGGTGCTGATTGCAGCCTGCCGTTGTGCTCGAGTGCTCAACCTAAAACAGGCACATGATGATTCGAGTCCTACATTCGTGTTTATTTTTATACTCACTGCTTATCCAAACATAGAAAAGGCAGACTCACGTCCCCTGCTTATTTACCAGTGTCAGAAAGTCCCGTCAGGATCTACCAAGAGGCACTAATGCTTAAGGTGGAAGTGCAGAGGGCTCAGATGCCCATCAGTGCTCTGATACGTAACTCAAAAACCTCTTCCTAAAATGTCTGTGGCCCTGGCCACAGTCATTCACAGTAAGGCAAAGCCACGGCCCCCTTTTCAGCTGCTGTTCCCGTTTGGTGAGAGCTAGATGGCCACAAATCTACCTTATGGGTATGCTTACACTGAGTTAGAGAGGTTTGTGTTTCCCTGGGAGCTT
>NC_043717.1:80794958-80796298 GCF_006229205.1 Suricata suricatta
TTAAGTGAAAAAGACAGTGAAATCAGGTGAATAGGGACCCATAAGGGGAAAGGATAATGTCACAGAGCAAAAGAATTAGAACAAGTTCACAATTTCACATGAACTTGTCCATAGAGAAATGACAGAAAACTTTACACGAGTACATAAATGTTTTGGATATTAAGACACATTAGACTAAAAGTGTGAGTTCTGGGGGCACCTGGTTGGCTCAGTCAGTTAAGTATCCGATTTCAGCTCAGGTCATGATCTTTCAGCTCATGAGTTTGAGCCCCCACGTCGGCTCTGTGCTGACAGCTCAGAACCTGGAGCTGGCTTTGGATTCTGTCTCCATCTCTCTCCCCCTCCCCCACTCATACTTTGTTTCTTTCTCGCTCTCTCAAAAATAAACATTTGAAAAAATTTTTTAAGTGTGAGTTCTACTCAATGCTAACAAGTACACTGGCAAAGTCACAATTTTTCCCAATATAATGTGCCTGTTTCTTGATAGATAGGTCCATGGGGTTATAGTTAAAAGCATTTCTTATAGAACATTACATTGATCACACAACGCTTCCTGAAACTTTTTTTAAGATTCTTTTAAAGTTTATTTATGTATTTCAAAAGAGAGAGAAAGGACGAATGGGGATGTGACAGAGCAAGAGGGAGAAAGAGAATCCCGAGCAGGCTCCTCACTGTCAGCACAGAGTCCGTTGCGAGGCTCAGATTCATGAACCATGATTTCATGACCTGAGCCAAAACCAAGAGTCTGCTGCCTCATTGGCTGAGCCACCCAGGCATTCCTCTGAAACATTTTTGAAAATGCTCACTCACATGATGCAGAAACTAAATACAAATATGTATTCATCAAAGAGCCTCCCACTCATTCCTTTTTTGTCTTTCCCAATTTTCAAACCCGCTGTCAAAGATGCAAATGCTCTTTTTAGTTTCCTGTGTAGCTGTCTGGTGGTTTTTTAGGCACATAAAAGTATCAATAATTATTTTTACTGATCTCTCTTTTTTATAAAAATGGCAGTATGCTTAACACACTCTTCTGTTTCTCCCCACGCTCCCCATCTGACTCTTTATCTTGGCGATCGTGCTTTATCAGTAAATACAGAGATTCCTCATTCATTCTTTTTACAGCTGCATCATAGTCCGTTGTATGAATGTACTACAGTTTATTCAGCCAACACCCTAATGGCAGACATTTACATTGCTTTTGGTATCACAAACAAAGCTGTAAGCAGTAAATAGCTATATATATCCATATATATTTCCTTCTGCACATTGTGAGAACCCATCTTTAGGTGTATTCCTTGAAGTGAATGCATTTGAATATTGGGAGAGATCATCAGATTGGA
>NC_043717.1:80796398-80798004 GCF_006229205.1 Suricata suricatta
GCAGAAGGAAATATATATGGATATATATAGCTCTTTACTGCTTACAGCTTTGTTTGTGATACCAAAAGCAATGTAAATGTCTGCCATTAGGGTGTTGGCTGAATAAACTGTAGTACATTCATACAACGGACTATGATGCAGCTGTAAAAAGAATGAATGAGGAGGCTCTGTATTTACTGATAAAGCACGATCGCCAAGATAAAGAGTCAGATGGGGGGGGGGAGAAACAGAAGAGTGTGTTAAGCATACTGCCATTTTTATAAAAAAGAGAGAGCAGTAAAAATAATTATTGATATTTTATGTGCCTAAAAAACCACCAGACAGCTACACAGGAAACTAAAAAGAGCATTTGCATCTTTGACAGCGGGTTTGAAAATTGGGAAAGACAAAAAAGGAATGATGAATACATATTTGGATTTAGTTTCTACATCATGTGAGTGAGCATTTTCAAAAATGTTTCAGAGGAACGCCTGGGTGGCTCAGCCAATGAGGCAGCAGACTCTTGGTTTTGGCTCAGGTCATGATCTCATGGTTCATGAATCTGAGCCTCGCAACGGACTCTGTGCTGACAGTGAGGAGCCTGCTCGGGATTCTCTTTCTCCCTCTTTCTCTGTCACATCCCCATTCGTCCTTTCTCTCTCTTTTGAAATACATAAATAAACTTTAAAAGAATCTTAAAAAAAGTTTCAGAAAGTGTTGTGTGATCAATGTAATGTTCTATAAGAAATGCTTTTAACTATAACCCCATGGACCTATCTATCAAGAAACAGGCACATTATATTGGGAAAAATTGTGACTTTGCCAGTGTATTTGTTAGCATTGAGTAGAACTCACACTTTAAAACATTTTTTTAAATGTTTGTTTATTTTTGAGAGAGAGAGAGAGAGAGAGAGAAACAAAGTGTGAGTAGGGGAGGGGGAGAGAGATGGAGACAGACTCCAAAGCCAGCTCCAGGTTCTGAGCTGTCAGCACAGAGCAGACGTGGGGGCTCAAACTCATGACCTGAAAGATCATGACCTGAGCTGAAGTCGCATGCTTAACTGACTGAGCCACCCAGGTGCCCCCAGAACTCACACTTTTAATCTAATGTGTCTTAATATCCAAAACATTTATGTACTCGTGTAAAGTTTTCTGTCATTTCTCTATGGACAAGTTCGTGTGAAATTATGAACTTGTTCTAATTCTTTTGCTCTGTGACATTATCCTTTCCCCTTATGGGTCCCTATTCACCTGATTTCACTGTCTTTTTCATTTAAAATTTTTTCTTGTTAGTTCTACCTCACTTCACCTTGTTTCTACCTGCCACATCTCCGTTCCTTTTCTTTGTTCTTTTTTAAGATTTTACTTTTAAGTATTCTCTCCACCCAACATGGTGCTCAAAACCAGAGATCAAGAGCTGTATGCTCCAGTGACTGAGCCAGCTAGGTGCTTCTCCTTGCCTTTTATTTCTTTTTTTTTTAAATGTTTATTTATTTTTGAGAGAGGGAGAGACAGCATGAGCAGAGGAGGGGCAGAGAGAGAGGGAGACACAGAATCCAAAGCAGGCTCCAGACTGAGCTGTCAGCACAGAGCCTGACTCAGGGCTCAAGCCAATGAACCTTGAGAC
>NC_043717.1:80798104-80801015 GCF_006229205.1 Suricata suricatta
GGGAAGTTATACATAGGCATGGAGAGGGAAATGCTATTAGGAAGAGATGTCTAATCAGTAAGATTTTCAAAAGCGACCCATCACGGAAAATTTGGAGTTGACAAAATGGAGTCATAGGTATCTTTTGCTTCACTCCATTTCACTTATGGGGGACAGTCTTCACAACAGCTCCAAAGGTCCTTGCCTTCTGATTCATGTCCTTGTGTAATCCTTTCTCCTTGAGCGTGGAGTGGAACTAGTCATTCGCGCCTAACAAATAACACAGATCGAGTGGTAAGCTGGGTAGAAAGTCAATTCTCAAGGTTGAAAAGACCACTCTGGCTTCCATTTTTCTCCTTGTCCGTCTTGGGGCCATTGCTCTGGGGAATCCAGCTACCATACAGACACTGAGGAGCTCGGTGGAGAGGTCCAAATGGCAAGGAAGAGAGATCTCTGGCCAGTGGCCTAAGAGGAACTTAGGCCCACTGAACACCATGTAAATGAGCCTCGTAGTTACTCTTTTGGGGTTTGCCAGATGTCAAGGGAGTGAGAGTGAAAGCAAAGCCTCTCTTTTGAGCTCTGTTAGAGACCCTCAAACAGAGGTACCCAGGTGGCCAGGACCAGATCACTGCCCCATAGAAACTATGAGGTAATAAATCTTTGACTTCAACCACTAAGTTTGGCAGGAGGCATCTGGCTGGCTCAGTTGGTAGAGCACGTGACCCTTCATCTCCGTGTCATGAGTTCAAGTCCCATGTTTGGCGTAGAACTTACATTAAAAAAAAAAAAAAGAAAAAACCACTAAAATTAGTGGTAACTTGGTGTGCCACAATAAATAAATAATGCATCAATAAACTTTTTCCTGGGGTGCCTGGGTGGCTCAGTGAAGCATCCAACTTTGGCTTGGGTCATGATCTTGTGGTTGGTGAATTCAAGCCCAGCGTTGGGCTCTGTGCTGACAGCTCAGAGCCTGGAGCCTGCTTCACTTTCTGTTTCCCTCTCTTTCTGTTCCTCTTCCAGTCGCACTCTCTTTCAAAAATAAATAAAGATTTAAAAAATGTTTTAAAAATAAACTTTTTCTTGAAAAGGTGTTGCATTTGAAGTTTTTTTTTAAGGTTTTATTTCTAAGCAATCTCTATACTGAATGTGGGACTGAAACTCACAGCCTTGAGATCCAGAATCACATGCTCTAGCAACTGACCAGGTGCCCCTAGTTTGAAGTTTCAGAAATAATTTCTTTTTACATGTATGAGAAGAGTGCCTTACCTGTTAAAAATTACCTCTGAGTATTTTTCATTTTCTGAAAATAACAGGTAATTTAATACACTGCGATCACACCATTTTGTTGTATTCACTTTTCTTATAACAAGAATTCCTAAGATATCACATACTTTAGGGTACATGCTGTCACTTCAAGTATGGTAGCCAGGTTGTAAATGGAAATTTGCAGACCATCATAGGAACTTTGACTAGTACCTGCCTACATCAAGAACTCTGCAAAGGGGGCACCTCTGTGGCTCAGTCACTTGAGCGTCCAACCTCGGCTCAGGTCATGATCTCATGGTTCATGGGTTCGGGCCCCCAATCGGGCTCTGTGCTGACAGGTTGGGGCCTGGAGATTGCTCCAGATTCTGTCTCCCTCTCTTTGCCCCTCCCCTGTTCACATTCTGTCTCTCTCTCAAAACTAAACAAACATTAGAAAGAAAAAAAAAAGAATGAAGGCTCTCAAGTCAGAGTGTCTGAATCTGAATTCCGATTTCAGCTCAGCTAATAGTTTTTGGGCAACTCGGGATAAGTGTATTATCCTCCCTTAAGTTTATTTCATTGAGGATAAGCCAGTGACCAGATCAGTCCCTACCTCCTCACACTGTTACAAGCATTGAGTTAATTCATGGAAAGGTTTGGAATGGTACCTAGATACCCAAGCACTTAATAAGTGTAAACTCTTATGATGATGGTAATTAGTACCTGAAAAGAGAATACAATTTAACGGCGTTTTGGGCTCTATACCTCCCAAGGAAAACAGCTAACCAAATAAGTGGAGGCAGTAAGCTAAAAGAGAAACACAGTGAAAGAAAATAGCATGTATTGATAGTCTCCAATGCCAAATAGTCCCTTAGATGCATTGCAAACACACTTTGCTTTAACCTTCCCAGCATGCTAAGTACATTCATCCTACTTTACAAATGAGGAAGCTTTCATTGGGGAACGTACCTGGGGCTTAAAAGCTGCTGAGTAACAGAGGGAGCACAGCTATGGCACACCAGGGGGTGTTCAAATTCCGGTACAGTTGACTCTTTTCTCTTTCATCAAGATAGACGGCTGCGCTTAAAGGCCAGAGGAAATGAAAAATTACCATACACTGTGAAGGCGGAGCCGGTAATTTCATTAAATCTAGGTGTTCTTTTGATTCCATCTGTACGCATATCTACTGCATGTCACAGGCAAACTGGAAACTGGTTTTTCCAGTAAGCTCTATGCCTACCATAGGGCTCGAACTCACAACCCGGGAGATCAAGAGTCATGTGCTCTACTGACTGAGCCAGCCAGGTGTCCCTGAGTGGTATTCATTTTCGGAATGAATGTTTAGCCTTTCGGGTCTTTAGGGACCCTGTTGCACCAATTCTAAGATGTTTATACAAGGGGCCGTGATGGCCTGAGAGATCTAGTCATTCTCAAGCAGGAACGTCCAGGTTCAAAGGAAAATTATTTAATGAGAATACCAAATACAACGCAACCCAACTTCCAGACAAGAGAAAATGCAGCAAACCGTTCCCTTCTCCCACGCTTAACACTACTTTGGGACTCCTTCCTGTCTAGAAAAGGAAAGAAAACAAAAAGCTTGCAGTAGATTGGGAAACAAAGCTTTTCACTCCACTATATTGCCTCTGCTTCCCTCTGTTCCTTAAAGCTGAGTTTTATTGCTGTTTTT
>NC_043717.1:80801115-80808545 GCF_006229205.1 Suricata suricatta
GGGTCAGGACCAGGAAACTAGATGCCTCCCTTGGATTGGAGTCGATGCCGGTGAGCAAACACAAATGCATGTTCTAAAAAGAGGTCCAGTCCAACACATGAGACATGATCATCAGGAGACTATAGGCAAGTAGTTTACGATCACAGTCAACATCAGAGAATCCATCAGGGAGCAATAAAGTAGGTGGGCCAATGGCAGCAATGAGCAATGTTGGATCAACAGAAAGTCAACAGTTGAGGCAGAGTACTGGAATAAGGGGTGTCTGCAATATGACCGTGGAACAGATCATGTCTGATTATATACTCCCAGTCACCAAATCAGAATATACTATCTAGAGCTGTCACTGATTTTGAGCATATGGAATAGAAGAAGAGATAGGGATTCTGAAGTCAGATGAATCTGGTTAGAACACCATGTCTGTCACTTGTTAGATGGCATTAGATATATTATGTAATCCCTCTGAGCTTTAACTTCCTTATCTCTAAAATAGAAGTAATACAGGGCACCTGGATGGCTCAGCTGGTTAAGCAGCCAACTTCAGCTCAGGTCATCATCTTGCAGTTCGTGAGTTCGAGCCCCGAGTCAGGCTGTGTGCTGACAGCTCAGAGCCTGGAGCCTCCTTGGGATTCTGTGTATCCCTTTCTCTCTGCCCCTCCCCTGCTCACACCCTGTCTTTCTCTCTCTCTCTCAAAAATGAATAAATATTTTTTAAAAATTTATAAAATATAAATAATATACATAACCAAAGTTTCAAAATTGTACTGAGGATGAAAGCAACTGGACTGTGGCATCAAAATGTGATTTCTCTTATTATCAATGTTTGCTAAAGTTGTGAATATAAGTAGGAGGAATTCCGATTTTGAGCTCTGGTTTTGAAGGTGTTTACTCCATGGGAAGGAAACTGGCAAAGGCAAAGTAGAGGTTTGGTGCTAGAATTATGGTCCTAGGCTGGTTACAAGACAGGAAATTGTATTCAGGTGCAGGAGAAGAAATATAAATAGGAATCAAGTACTAGAACTAAAGGTGGCCACTTTCTCATAAAAACAAATTAGAAGCCCAGTCATCAGAACCGGAACGCAAGGGAGCACCTGCGTGGCTCCGTCAGGGAAAAGTTCGATTCTTGGATTTAGCTCAGGTCATGATCTCACAGTTTGTGGGAGGCGGAGCCTGCTTGGGATTCTGTCTCTCCTTGTCTCTCTACCCCTCCCCTGCTGATACTCTGAGTCTCTCTCAAAAATAAATAAACAAAAAAAATTAAAAGAACTAGAGCACAAGAGAAGGGTAGGATTAGGAACATGAAAAAAGTGATAGTTTTGTGGACCTAGTTAGAGCTCCTAAAATCCCTCTTTATTTACGAGATTATAATTTGTTCAAGAAGTGGTACTGAGCTAATAGATGTGTATGTGGTGGTGATGTCTGGGGGTGGGGGTTGCCTTTAGATAAGGAATTAAAGGGATTCAAAAATAGGGAATGAGGAAGGATCAAACATCAGTATATAAGGCAGTGACCTTACATTCTAAGTCAGTACTCTCCAATAGAACTTTTAGCAATTATTGTCATTTTATTTATCTCTGATGTCCAATAGTATAGCCACTAAGCCTCATGTAGCTATTGAGTGCTTAAAATGTAGTTATTCTAACTGGGGACTTATTTTTACTTGTATTTAACTTATCTTACTTGGAGTTTGTTGAGCTTTGTGGATGTGTAGATTAGTGTTTTTCATCAAATTTGGAATATTTTTGGCCATTCTCCAAATACTCTTTCTGCTCATTTCTTTTTCTCTTCTTTTCAAACTCCTGCTGTGTAAACCTCCGTACGCTCGATGTTGGTCCACAGGTCTCTGATGCTCCATTCATTTTTCTTCATTGTTTTCTTTTTCTTATTGTATAATCTTTATCAATCTGTTTTCTATTTCACAGACTCTTCCTTCTGATTGCTTCAATTTGCTGTTAGGCCTGTCTAGTGCATTTTTCACTTCAATTATTATACTTTTCAGCTTAAAATTTTTGACTTGGGTCTTCATTTTACTTTCTTTTACTTATTGAGAGTCTCTACTTCCTGAGACATTATTTGCATACTTTAGCTGTTTAGACCTGATCTCCTTTGGTTCTTTGACCATGTTGAATATCTGTGATTTAAAGTCTTTGTCTAGTAAGTCCAATGTCTGGGCTTCCTGAATACTATCTACTGATTTGATTTCCTATGTATGGGCAATACTTTATTGTTTTTCTACACGTCTCCCAATATTTTTTTTTGTTCTTAAAAATTGGACATTTTAAGATAATGTGGCAACTCTCATTCAGACTCTCCCTCTTCTTCAGGGTTTATTGTTGTTGTTCTTTGTTTGTTTGTTTAGCCAATGAATATATTTTTTAAAAATTTTCAGTGGGTATTTTAGAACTAATCTTGTAAAGTCTATATTCTTTGTCATGTGTGGCCACTGAAATCTCTGCTTCATGGTCAGCTAATAATTGTTCATTTTGAAATAAATTAATGTAGATTCAGTCAGGTGAGCATCTGACTCTTGATTTTGGGTCAGACCATGATCCCAGGGTCATAGGATTGAGCCCTGCATTGGGCTCTGCACTGAGCATGGAGCCTCCTTAAGATTCGTTCTCACTCTGCCCCTCTCCCTCTCCCTAAAATAAAAAAATAAATTAATTTAAATCACTTTTGACTACCCTATTGACCAATGCAGCTCTAGGTTCTTAAAATTATTTGGGCAATTTTTTTATGAAAATCTAATAACTTATTGGTATAAAATAGAAGTCAATTTAGCGTTATCTCAAATGATGAAAAGATAGCTTTCAGGGTAAGCCAAAGAAAGAGAAGTCTTTCCTAAAGAACTAGAATTTTATTTGGCCTTGATAATTTTTTTAAGATTTGAAATGAGGAAAAGGAGCAGAGACTTTAAGTGGTCAGGCAAATGGTATGAGACAAGCCACAATGAAAGACATATTGTTCTACAGACAAAGCTTATATTAATGTGTTTAACAGTGAGTTCAAAAAGGTGATTGATCAGTGACAACTTTGGACATATTGGTTGAGAATAGATAACAGAAAACCTCAAATGGCCAGACTGAGCTACTTAAAAGTTGGGTGGAGTGCACAACAATGTTCAAAAAAATTTTTTTTCTTTTTTTGGTTAGAGAAGTAAAATATATTTATGTTGGTTTGCTATTGATTTTCAAGCACGAGGAGTGCTACCTTCTCTATATAACATTTTGTATTATAAAAACAATACATGTACTAATATAACACTCTATGTTAAGTATACTGGAATAAAAATTAAACTGAAAAGAAAATGTTTAAAAATACATTTGTATTTTGGAACACTTGGAAAACACAGAAAAGTATGAAGAAAAAAACAAAAATTGTGCACAATCCCAGACCAGTATAGGTTGTCCAATAAGAGATTAACATCATTAAAAGTCTTTAGTGTACCTTGATCTGGTCATGGTGTGCAAGATAGATTGAAGGGGGTAGAAGTTACGTAGGTCTCCTCCAAAGCAGAGAGGTTGGTGAAACATAGAACATCTTGGAACATGTCTCTAAGAAATCTAGATTAATAGTGGCCACTTTGGGCCCATGTATAGGTAAAAAAAAAATTATAAAGGGAGAAACGCGTTCTTCCAAATATTCAAATAAAAAATTATACATTTGGCCCTACAATTGGACTGCTACGAATTGATCTTAAAGATATTCATCAATGATAACCCAAAGTAGTGTGTGCCAGATGGTTCTTAAACATTATTTAACAGCAGGAAAATTAGAAAAGTTGTTAATAGCCATCAGAAAAGGAGTTGGTTTTTTTTTAATGTTTTTTATTTATTTTTGAGAGACAGAGAGAGACAGCCCGAGCAGGGGAGGGTCGGAGAGAGAGGGAGACACAGAATCCGTAGCAGGCTCCAGGCTTTGAGCTAGCTGTCAGCACAGAGCTCAACACAGGGCTTGAACCCACAAACCATGAGATTGTGACCTGAGCCAAAGCTGGATGCTTAACCGAATGAGCCACCCAGGCACCCCGGAAAAGAAGCTTTTAAATGAATGCAGTGGAATGATACACAGCTGTTGAAAAGAATAGAGCCACGCTTTATGTACTGATATGGGAAGTTTCAGAACAGCATGATTAACTGATTTGATTTATTCATTCAGTAAACACTCACTGGGGTGCCTGGGTGGCTTAGCTGGTTGAGGGTTGGACTCTTGGTTTCAGTTCAGGTCACAATCCCGGGGTAATGGGATCGAGCCCCATGTTGGGTTTCATGGTTAATGCGGAACCTGCTTGGGATTCTCTGTCTCTCTTTCTGCCCCTCCCCCATACATGTGCATACACGCACACATTCTCTTTGTCTCTCAAGTGAAATAATTTAAAAAAACCTTACAAAGCATGGCCTCATGTGAGGAAATGAAAATCCGACAGTGAGAGAGACAGACACGGTCACTGACCATGACCATGAAGTTTGCACTATATGGAGGGAATTGGAACATTGATATAAGAAAGCTTTGTATCAATTAAGTTCATAAAAGTTTATAACGGTCGGTGGCATTTTAGGTTTTATGAGATAAGTAAATACATAAATAAAATCCTAAACTATAAGAAAGATAACAAAATGCAGGTTAAAGGAAGTAGGAGGTATAGGATTCCAGATCAGAATGGATAAAATTATAGGGATAAAAGGCACAGCACAGGGAATATAGTCAGTGGTACTGTAAGAACATTATATAGTGACAGTAGCTACACTCATGGTAAGCAGAGCGTAATATATACAGAGGTTGAATCGCTGTGCTGTACCCCCAAAACTAATGTCACACTGTGTGTCAACTAAACTTCAAGTTTTTTTTTTTTAAATGTTTGTTTCTTTTTAAGAGAGAGAGAAGGGGACAGAGGATCTGAAGCAGGCTCTGTGCTGACAGCAGAGAGCCCCATGCAGGGCTCGAACTCACAAACCGCAAGATTATAACCTGGACCAAAGTCAGATGCTTAACCCACTGAGCCACCCAGGAAACCCTAAACTTCAATTGAAAAAAAAATTTTTTTAATGTTTATTTATTTTTGAGACACAGAGAGAGATAGAGTGGGAGCAGGGGAGGGGCAGAGAGAGAGAGAGGGAGACATAGAATCCGAAGCAGGCTCCAGGCTCTGAGCTGTCAGCACAGAGCCCGACGCGGGGGTCGAACCCAGGAACCGCAAGATCATGACCTGAGCCAAAGTCGGACACTCAGCTGACTGAGCCACCCAGGTGCCCCTTCAATTTTTAAAAAAGGCAGAAAATCCAGTGAACCAATAGAACGAACAATAGAAATAGGACAAGGGGGTCACACTGAAGTTGAGTCCTAAAGAATAGTCAAGAGCAGCCATGAGAATAATTAAGAATGCATTACAACTTTTGGGGCAGCTGGGTGGCTCAGTTGGTTAGGAGTATGACTCTTGATTTCAACTCACCTCATGATCTCACGGTGTGTGAGATCAAGCCCTGAGCAAGGCTTCACGTCGACAGTATGGAGCCTGCTTGGGATTCTCTCTCTGCCCCTCCCTCCCTCAGGCTCTCATGTGGGCATGCTCTCTCTCAAAATAAACTTCAAAAAAGAACATTGTAGGACTTGATTGCTTTTTAACATGTCTATAATGTTTGTTTAGTTGACAATATCATTAACCACTGCATTGTTAAAACATATCACCCCAGAGTGCTTGTTATATTGTATTCAGTATTTATTATTCTAAGATACAATAATAATGTCATTTCTTAATATCAAGGAGAAGCTAAGGGCCTGTCCAAATGCCGGGTTGGTTATGGCTCAGAATGTGTTGCTCCTAGCATTTCAAGGGAACTTAGAAGAGTTGCCTCATATGGTTTTTTATATTAGATTAGGCTACGACGCAGTGGAAAGCATGTAATCTACTTAGAGTGTATACATTTTGAGGAAGTCAAGCCACTTATTCTTTGGACACCTGGTTTAGAGTTGGACTGCGGTTGTATCTTTAGGGGTATAATCAAACCTTTGTATCCAAATACCTCTTACCTCCCTAAGGAGACCTATGTGAATTTGGAGAATGAGCTCCAATGGTTTTTATTTTGCTTCATTTGTGTTTCCCCCAAAGAACGAGGGGATGATCGAGGATTTTGGAGACAGAACCTCATACTTCAAATTACTGTCTCCACACTGAAAGGGATCCTTGGGAATATTTTTTGCTTCAGTTCTCAGACTGGTCAAGTTCGCAGCTGTTGCTATACTGCTGCTACTCACAACAGGGAGTGAGACTGATTTGCAAGAGTCGTGGGCATGGCTTTGCAAACATTATTAGTAATTTGACTGCTTGGTCTGTGATGTACTGCCACAAACGTCGAGCTGTCCATTTGGCTCAGGACACAGCCTCCTTCGTGAGAAATCAGCAAAGGTGCAAATGATTCCATTGCTTCTCCGAGCGACTTAAGGGTGCTGAGTGACTTGGTTCTGTGCTCCTGGCCTGCGGAATCTTCCCAGTCTATTGTTGAAAGTGTGTTATAGTAGCAATGTTAGTCCATTGCTAGAGCGAGGTTATGTATCAACAGTGGATTGAGGAAGAGTGAGTAAAGAGAACAAAAATGGTGGAAAGTGATAATGTTGATGAAATCAAGTGTGTAGGAGAATAGCTGTGTGTGCAAAGAAAGCCATTATGTGGCAACAGCTTGGCTGTTTCTAGACATTTGGGACCTTTGCTAGTTCAGGCTTTATCTCGCCTTAGAAATCCTATGTGACGATCACATTTCAAAATCAATTCCACTGATTTACTTATAAACAATGATGTGCCGGTAAATGTTTAGCAACTGGCTGGGGTTGGGGTGGAGCGAGGGAGGCTAATTATAGAATTCACTGATTTCTATGGTATAACTACTTCCACCATGGCTACCTTTTTTTTTTAACGTTTATTTATTTTTGAGAAAAAGACAGACACAGAGTGTGAGCAGAGGACAGTCAAAGAGAGAGGGAGACACAGAATCCAAAGACAGGCTCCAGGCTCTGAGCTGTCAGCATAGAGCTCGACGTAGGGCTCAAACCCACAAACCGTGAGATCATGACCTGAGCCGAAGTTGGCCACTTAACTGACTGAGCCACCCTGGCGCCCCCCACCACAGCTACCTTTAAACCAGCAACATAACATCCTTGAACAGAGTTAGGAAAAGTGGTGCACCATCAGATTTTGATAACACTGTTGAGTCTACTAAAACATGGTGGTAGGGGGCCCCCAAAATGGTATTTGGTTCCAAATAATCCCTATCTCAGGCTCTGCCTCTAGAAGACTCAACGTAAGAGTGCCCCCAACATTGCCTTCATCATGTAGATGACTGCAAAAACTCATTGATAATATGTATCAAGCTCTTATTGTGAAGAAACACTATGCTCAGTGCTATTCATATTTACATTGTTTCCCATATTTCTCACAGCAA
>NC_043717.1:80808645-80831145 GCF_006229205.1 Suricata suricatta
AAATGGTATTTGGTTCCAAATAATCCCTATCTCAGGCTCTGCCTCTAGAAGACTCAACGTAAGAGTGCCCCCAACATTGCCTTCATCATGTAGATGACTGCAAAAACTCATTGATAATATGTATCAAGCTCTTATTGTGAAGAAACACTATGCTCAGTGCTATTCATATTTACATTGTTTCCCATATTTCTCACAGCAACCTATGGTAGATTGATTATTCTCCTTTGATACCTGAGAGGTCTGAGGCTTAGGGAATTGAATTTCTTTGTCTGGTGTCACGCAGTCTTTAGATGGTAGAGTTGGGATTCAGGGAGACGGTTCTGTCTGGGTTCGATGCTTCCGTGTTCCATGAAGTGCTCATAAGGCTTGTGGGCCTACGTTTTCTAGGTTATGCCTTCAATTTTTGCCTTGCCTTAACCATTTTGCAGACACAGAAACAGCGTTGGGGCCTGGAAGTTGTCTCATTAGCTATCCATCTGAGCTTTCCAAGTTTTCTCTTCACACACAATATGTTCGTCCTGCCCACATGCCTTGACCTGCCTGACTGTCCTGGCTCTCTCTCCATTAGAGAAGGCAAATACAATTAGACTTTTCATCACACAATCACCATCTGCTCACAAATGCCTTTTTAGCTGTTTGGGATCCAAGGGCACTTTGCAAACCAGCATCCAGCTACCAGGGAGATAAATGTCTGAGCCCCGCGATGCTCTGTACTAATGCCATGTTGTCTGAATATGCAAATTAGGAAGGCTAGAGTCTATCGTGCCCTCATTAGGTGGCCATGAGAGGTATTTCCTGCTTTATCATCCAGAAGAAAAACAACTGTATATAGAAACTGCTGCTCTCCTTAGTTCCCTGACAACCCTTTTGTTTTCTCTCCCTCCTTGCCCTCGGACCTATTTTAAGCTTATGAAAAAAAACCAAAAAACACAACCCTTCACTTTCTGACCAAGAGCTCAGCATTTCATCAAGAATGATCTTATTGCTGGTGCTTTATCAAAGGGTAGATGGGTTGACCTTCAAGCATGAGTGAAAATCATTTAATTTAAGAACATGTCAATAAGCAATACACCCAGCCCTTGTACATTTAATAGCATCTATCAAACATTTTCCCTTAAGAATTTGCTGACCTTCCTATAAGAAAGCATTCTCTGAAACATCCAGGTTCTATTCATCACATTGATCAAGAAGATTGATGTCTACTCATTTCACGACTCGATAAATTAGGTCAACAATTAGTACAAGCAGAAGTGAAGTTTCTAAGTCTACCCCTTTGTATTGTGTTAAGCAGTGTCTCAATTCTTTTAAATCCCGGAATAATAGGGGCGCCTGGGTGGCTCAGTCAGTTAAGTGTCCGACTTTGGCTCAGGTCGTGATCTCACGATTTGTGGGTTTGAGCCCCGCGTCGGACTCTGTGCTGAAAGCTCAGAGTCTGCAGCCTGTCTTTGGATTCTGTATTTCCTCTCTCTTTGGCTCTCTCCTGCTTGCTCAATCTGTCTCTCAGAAAGAAGTTTAAAAATAAATAAATAAATCCCAGAATATTATATTTGCATGCTTTCCTTTGGGATCACCAAGGGGAAACGTCAGGTGTTGGTGATACCGTCTGGATGTTATTTTTGTTTCAGTGTCAAGGATCAGTAAATAAAGAGATAAGTCCATTTGACAGTATTAAACATTTAACAATAAAATATGTTTTAATGAGTTAGTCATTATTTTGTGGTTGTCCTAATATGAAAAACGTCACGGAAATTTTACAACTTGCAATTCTTAATTCAGTAAGATAGTCAGCTTGTGTGAATGGATTTTCTTTAAAATCTAGTTTTTTCTGATTCATGTTAATTTTGGAACTTTGGTGGAGAGAACCGTTAACTCCTGGAAAAATGTGCTCTCCTTTTTACAGGGGAAAGAAAAGAAATTCCAAATGCTGTCATGTACATTTATAACTCAAAATGATAAATACGTCCTAAATCTCTAATGCACTATTATACATAATGATGAAATTCACACCAGTCAATTCTACTGGTGTATAAAATTGAAAAAGAAATCTACCCCACATAGAAGCATGAAATCAACCCATATTGAAGGTTTTCTGATTAAAAAGTTATAAATTTTGATGAGATTCACAGTGCTGTCTTTAAGGTGGATCAATCTCTATACGAAGGTCCCATGAAGAAAAGTAATATCCGGGATTTCTGACTCTGACAAGTAACATCAACAAAGCCTGCATTGGCTGCATAAATATTTTATTGACAAAACTTCCCACAATTGAGGGAATACAATCCTAAGACATCAGGAGTAGTATACTTTTCAAGTATTTCAATCTTTTAAAAATATTCTAAAGCTGTACAACTCTCTGATCTCTGTCACTGAGCTAAAACTTGCAGATGCACTGAAAGACTGAACAGATGGTGTGCTGAAGGAGTTTGAATATTGAAGGGCCTTACAGCATAAAAAGCCATTTTTACGAGTCCACTATGAATTAGCTGAAAGGGCAATTAATTTTCATTTATCTCAAATTCTATGTAAATATAGTGATTTGCTATTTAATGTCATTTTACCAGAGGTTTTTCCAAAATTAATTGAGAATCTGCAATGTAAATGTTCATATTCCGATTAAAGGCTGAGCATTGAGTTACACCGAATTCTCTATCCAAAACTAGTCTTTCAAAGGTTTTCACTTATTATGAGCCTTTGAAAGACTATTCACATAACCTCATTTTGCAGTACGGCCTTCTAAACACCTCTGTTTCCCAATTGCATAGAAAGTTGCCTGTCTTGCGGCACCTACATGGCTTAGTTCATTAAGCGTCAGACTCTTGGGTTTGGCTCAGATCATGATCTCGAGGTTTGTGAGTTCGAGCCCCATGTCAGGCTCCATGCTGACCACGTGGAGCCTGCTTGGGATTCTCTCTCTCTCTCTCTCTCTCTCTCTCTCTCTCTCTCTCTCTCAAATGAATAAATTTATTAAAAATATTTAAAAAATAAAAAAGTTGCCTGACTCAAAAACGTCTTGAAAAAACAGGGCAAATATTAGAGCAGGCACCTTTTTATTAAAAATGGTGGGAGACAATTGATGTCTTCCCACCATAACACAAAATGATGAGTCCTTATGTCTGACAGTGTGCAAAATTTTACGACTTTGATTTTGCAAGGCCAACTTTTTGGAGTCTACCATATAGATTCCTGAGGCACATCAGAATCCCCTCACATAGGTCTGGGGCTCCTGGATGGTTCAGTCAGTTGAGCGTCTGACTCTTGATTTCAGCTAAGGTCATAATGTTGTAGTTGTGAGATTAAGACCCGCTTTGGGATCTGCATTAGGTGTGGAGCCTGCTTACAATCTCTCTCTCTCTCTCTCTCTCTCTCTCTCTCTCTCTCTCTCTCTCTCCCTCCCTCCCCCCCCCCGGCCCTTTCTTCCACTATGCTTGCTCTCTCTAAAACTGAAAATAATAAAAAAAAATCACCATATATGTCTTTAAAATACAGATTCCTGGATTCCACTCCTCAGGGATTCTTTTTCATTAGGGCTAGGGTTGACCTCAGAAATTTTCATATTTAAAATCCACCATCACCTGATGAATGGATCAAGAAGATGTGGTATATATACACAATGGAGTACTACATGGCAATGAGGAAGAATGACATATGGCCATTTGTAGCAAAGTGGATGGACCTCGAGGGTGTCATGCTAAGCGAAGTAAGTCAGGCAGAGAAGGACAGAAACCATATGTTTGCACTCATAGGTCTAACAGGAGAATAGGAGAAACCTAATGGAGGACCTGGGGGAGGGGAAGAGGGAAAGAGAGTTGGGGAGAGAGAGGGACGCAAAACTTGAGAGACTATTGAATACTGAAAACGAACTGAGGGTTGAAGGGGAAGGGAGAGGGGGGAAAAGAGGTGGTGGTGATGGAGGAGGGCACTTATGGGGAAGAACACTGGGTGTTGTATGGAAACCAATTTGACAATCAACTATTTATAAATAAATAAATAAATAAATAAATAAATAAATATCACCATCACAAAAATAAATAAATAAATAAAAACCACTACATTTGAGAGGCACTAAGATGGTGTTCATAACACACCTAGCCATGGAATTTTCACCACAGACTATTTATTCATTGTTCTCAGATTGTTCCTTACTCGTTTAGGACTCAGGTTAAGTAGAGCTTCCTCTATGGAACCTTCCATGAATCCGGCTCCCAGGCACAAAGCTGTGATCTCCAGTGCGATGGAAGAGACTATGGGCCCAGGGATGGGGGGAGATGACAAGGTACCAGTGGGGCTGTCAGGGGTATGCACTGTGTTGGATATCAAGATATGGGCTATCTTAGATGGATTCAGGGTATGTTATTCTGAGATTTGATACCTTACATTGTGCAGTGGGATTGGGGTTGTTATAAGGGATTGGAACCCGGATCAACACACAAAAAATACTGCCTCTGAGTGACAGGAGTGGTGAAATCCAACCATGTAGCTTTAACGTCTGGGGAGGAGAGTTGGCAGACATTTTATGGGAGTGTCTGAAGGAAACAAAACGGCTACTGATTAGACAGTTAGACATGAGCACTGAGGAAGGTGCAGGTGGCACTGGTGAGGTGGCTTAGAATGGACCTAGTAGGCAGAGGTGAGGTGGTTTCTTGTATTCCCAGTCACATCTGTATCATATGTATACATACATGCATGTTTCCCAAATGGAAAAAAAATGCTTCTCAGGGGGGTGCTGCCTTCCCCACCTCCTGCGGTTTATTTTTAATATATTTTTAAAAGACAAACAGTATGATAAAAAATTTATTTTGATGTTTATTTAATCTTGAGAGAAAGAGTGTGAGCAGAGGAGGGGTGGGACGGGGTGGGGGGGTACACAGAATCCAATGCAGGCTCCAGGCTCCGAGCTGTCAGCATGGAACCTGATGCGGGGCTCGAACCCACGAGCTGTGAGATAATGACCTGAGCTGAAGTCTGAGGCTTAAGCAACTGAGCCACCCAGGTGCCCCACAAAAATCACATTTTAAAAACTCCAGTTACATAGTGCTTTTCCCCCCGCTGTTTGGTAATTTGTTGCACACAAAAAAACTATCCATAATAGTGCACGTGACTGAGACCAGTGGGTGGTCGTTGCGCATTAGAAGGTGAGAGGTCAAAGACCTTGAGAAAAATCTTTAATTCCTCAAAGACTGAAATGAATGAAAAGTTTCCTGGAATAACACCCACCACAATTATTATCTAATATTTCTATTTGTTTTCCAATAGAAGGAGCTAGTTCTACCCATTGGCTATAATGTGCATAGTAAGCCTGCAGGTTAGGGGGGCTGTGTAATAGGAGTGGCAGCAGAATATTCCATCCCCAGAACTGCCACTTTGGCATGTGTATTATTTTTTTTTAACTTTGTTTATTTTGAGAGAGAGCAAGCACTCAGGAGGGGCAGAGAGCAAGGGAGAGAGAGAGAATCCCAAGCAGTCTTTGAGCTATCACTACAGAGCCTGATGAGGGGCTCCATCCCATGCACTGAACCATGAGACCTTGGCCTGAGCAAAACCAAGAGTGGGTCACTTAACCAACCAAGCCACCCAGGGGCCCCTGGCATGTGTATTATTTTTGAGCTGAAGAAAATAAAGGCCCAACAGATTCAGGAAGAACTGTTTACCTTGACCCTTAACTTCCTGAAGGATTTTAGGTAGAACTATACCAGGAAGAGAGCTAATACCAAACAGAACTTTATAAGGAAAGACTTAGCTTCAGGACAGAACAAACATTTGTTTACCAAACATCTGTCATCTTCCTAGGAATTGGGATCCTATCCTTTGAAGCTCTAGATCCTTCCCCACTTCTCCTAGGCCTCAATTTTCTGTCTGGGTCTCCTGTCTTTGGGGGCTGTTTTCCATTACAAAATTTGTTTTTCTCCTGTTTATCTGTTTTGTATCGATTTAACTATTAGGTGAGCCAAAGAACTTAGAAGAGAAGGATGGGGCGCCTGGGTGGCTCAGTCAGTTAAGTGTCCAACTTCGGCTCAGGTCATGATCTTGCAGTTCGTGAGTTCGGCCCTGCGTTGGGCTCTGTGCTGACAGCTCAGAGCCTGGAGCCTGCTTCTGATTCTCTGTCTCCTCTCTCTGCTCTTCCCCTGCTCATGCTCTATCTCCCAAATATAAATAAGCAATAATTTTTAAAAAAAGAACTTAGAAGAGAAGGAAAAGGAAAAGGTTTTCCTTTACTATAAATGCTCTCCTCACTGTGGCCAACCCACTTAGGGATCCTATTAACTGAGATATTTATAGGAAACTTCCAAGTATAGATTATAGTACAACATTTAAGAACCATGTACATCTTGAAATATTTTAGGTTTTATTTTTGAGAGAGGGAGAGTGAGTGCATGGGGGGCAGAGAGAAAGGGGAACAGAGGATGTGAAGCAGGCTCTGCGCTGACAGCAGAGAGGCAGACGTGGGTCTCCTGAACTGTGAGATTATGACCTGAGCCGAAGTCAGACACTCAACTGACCAAGTCACCCAGGCCCCCCAAGAATGATGTACATCTTATAACTGAAATACATAAATTTGAGTATCTTTCACTTTAATTGTCAGCTGATGTTTGCTTAGCAGCCTTTTCAGGAATTACGAATCGTCATCATCATAAACAATCTTCATAAGGATGTTGAAGGCTTATTCTCTTTGTATGATCATAAAAGTTTCCTTTGGGTTGTTATTGAGTTGTACTATCAATGTTTGTAGGGATTCCTAAACTTCTTCCTTGAACCAAATTCTGTGGATGTTAGAATTCTGTAGGTCTTTGAATAACCTTCCCCATCTTAAAAGTTTTGTCAGGGCGCCTGGGTGGCTCAATTTGGTTAAGTGTCCAACTCTTGATTTCAGCTCAGGTCATGATCTCATGGTCCTGGGATAAAGCCCAGCATTGGGATCTATGCTGAGCGGGGAGCCTGCTTAAGATTCTCACTCTCTCTGCCATTCCTCCACTCATGCTGTGTCCAAAAATAATATATAAACAAAGTGTTGTCAAGAAACAGATCACAGTAAATTCCCAACATATTTTAATTCCAAACTGAATTCCATACTCCTCTTCAGCACCTAGATGTCATGTACAGTTCTTTTTTTTTAAAAATGTTTATTTATTTTTGAGACAGAGACAGAATGCAAGTGGGGGAGGGGCAGAGAGAGAGGGAGATACAGAATCTGAAACAGCCTCAAGGCTCTGAGTGGTCAGCACAGAACCTGATGCGGGGCTCGGACCCACAAACTGCAAGAGCATGACCTGAGCTGAAGTCGGACGCTTAACCGACTGAGCCACCCAGGCGCCCCTCAAGTACAGTTCTTGCAGGTTACATGTTATTTGTCACATCAGTTTATGTTCTGTTTCCCACTTTTAGCCTGTTAGGAAATAAACACCGGTTAGAAGAGTTCTACCCTGAGCTGCTCATTTGTTTGTAATTTAATCCCCTGTGGCTGATGGGTCTTTTTCTCCCCTGAACTGGGTGCTTAGTCGTAGTACTCTCTGCACATCTCCTCTTAGAAGTAGCTGGTTATGCTTAATGTCTAGCTGTGTCCCTTCTCACATCATTTTGGCTAACACAAGGAAGGAAAAAGTCAAGAACATAATCATGATGTACAAAATTAGGATGTGTTTAGTTCTCTCCTCTATCACTTTCCTCTAACATCTTTTTAGAGAGGCCTCTTTCTCATCCTGTCTTCCTTCCAGGTGTCTATTCTGGTTTCCATTCATCCACTTAATTGCTGCCAAATCCCTTCCCGTTCTAATGAACTCAAACCTATGGATACACATATCTCTTCTCCTAGGGTGACGAGATTCTTGGAACTAGGAATCAGATAATCATTTAAGAAATTTGAGGGGCACCTGGGTGGCTCAGTCGGTTGGGCATCCGACTTCGGCTCAGGTCATGATCTCACGTTCCTGGGTTCAAGCCCCACATTGGGCTGTGCCGACAGCTCAGAGCCTGGGGCCTGCTTCGGATTCTGTGTCTCCCTCTCTCTCTGCCCCTCCCTCACTTGTGCTCTGCCTCTCTCTGTCTCTGAATAATAAATAAATGTAAAAAAAAAAGAAAACAGAAATTTGAGTGATATTACATTATTGTTTATTCTCAAAGTGTATCCCCAAACCTCTAGAATTTCCCAGTTATTTCAGAAAACTTCATATCCTATTGCATCTTTGAAAGAAAATAATGATTTTTCTAAGACCTGAGTCAGTATGAATGCATGAGGAATACGTTAACTAAAACATGTTAGGTCTCTATTCTATCATTTGTCTATACGTTCTCTAGTAACATTTTTTTACACTACGAACCAGCACATATGCATTGAGCATCTGTTTTCTGTCTATTTCAATTTATTGTCTAGTTCCATTTCAGATCCCAGTCATACATCCATCTTGTACTTTACTATCCCCCCTCCTGAACTTTAAGGATCACCCTCAATTTGGGCATTAGATCATATTCATTTTTGAACCTTCTCAAAGTAATTGTGTATAGTAGAATCCCAATATATTTATTAAAAGAGCGAACAGATTAATGAATAAGAACTCTTTACAGTGTGTCCCTACACAAGAATATTGCTATTTTAGGGGTGCCTGGGTGGCTCAGTCAGTTACGTGTCCAACTCATGGTTTCAGCTCAGGTCATGATCTCCTAGTTGGTGAGTTTGAGCCCCATGTCGGGCTCTGTGCTGTCAGCTCAGAGCCTGCTTGGGATTTTTCTCTCCCTGTCTCTCTACCCCTCTCTGGCTCACACATGCACTCGCTCGCTCTCTCCCTCCAAAAATAAACAAACATAAAAAAATAACATAAAAAAAAAAGAATATTCCTATTTTCCTATTTTAATAAGAAACTCAGGCAGACCAGAATCCTCGGGGCCAAAGGAACAACTTTTCGACTGCAGCCCTGTATGGTACCTCTTAGGCACGTGGTGCAGGCAGCACCTACTCATTAGGCCGCTTGTAGTAATCACTGTATAGATTAGTACAATCAATACCTCAATTTCATAAATGGGTTCTTGCAGTGTTGCAGGGATTTACAATCTCTGGAATCAAAGCAGTTTGTTGAGTACTCGTGCGTAATGACCAAACACATCAATTTCAAAGCTATTTCACATTCTCAAATGGAGGCACGATTTCTATGATTTCAAAGAGAGCAATATTGGCTTTTCCCCAGCGGACAGTCCTAACTCCTCACATTTCTAGGAATGGTACAATTATCTTTAAGACTGTTAACTCACTGGAATTTCAATGAACTGATGTCCTCAAGCCAACGTGTGAGCCATGTTTCTCGGTCACAGATCCATGAATAGGCATTTCCTCCCCGTGTTCCTCTTTAAGAAATGTGCTCACTGTTCAACACCTGAGTATTTTGTGGTGATGAATTATTATTTCTGAGGCTTGATCATTGTGTATACAAGCAAATCAATCATCCTATAGCTCATTACCAATTCATTGCTTATTCTCGATGCAGTGCGAGGGAAGTGTAGGCCAAACTTATTAGCATTTATCATTTTATGTAACTTGTTTGTTCGAGCAAGTGCAATCGACTAGATAACTGTGGAGTATCTCAGTGTGACCTAATCAGCTCCTTTGTTCTTTCTTTTATTCTTTTTCTCTGGAAGTGTCCTATAGGCTAAGCCTTAGGAAAGTGTGTTTGCAAGAGATTTCCAGAGATAAAGAGAACCTGAGTTCTCCTGACCGTGGGAGATCAAAGAAACTTCACTTTGGAGACTTCTCAGTAAGATAGACTTTCAGATGGGCAGATCAAAGGAACCAAATTCAACGAGCTTCTGTGCTAGGCATAGCGACAATCTAGTCCAATGTTTCTCGACTGAAGAGTTTACAGATTAAGTGTTGTTCTATGAGCCATAATTCTATTTCAGATACATCCTCAAAGTAACAACCACATGAAAAAGACACAGTTTGTTTCTTTCCCACTGCCCTATGGAACCAGAAAGAAATCGCATGAATCATATTTTTAAATAATGGGGGCTGAGGTAACCATCACTCATGCTCCTTTAATCTGTGTGCTGTTAGTAAGGGAACAACAACAACAACAGGATAAAAAATGCCCAAATGAAATGTCTTATGGAGCTAATCCATCTGTCAAATATACCGTGTTACAAAGGAAACCAAAAACAGTATTCATGCAATAGAAAACTCTCAGTTTTGAATTTTGAATAGCCATCTTGGCAGGGAAATTATGCACCCAAATATTTTCACATAAAAGACTATTGGAAATCTGGCATAGATAGGGTTTGTCACACAGGTTTCTGTTGTTCCTTTCTGCCAACATTAATTTGAACTCGTACTTAGATGTTGTGCTGGTAGCTTCATTTTCTTTATTTCTTTTCTTCTCTATTATCAGATGCCCTTTCTCGACCACATGAGCTGTTATATCTGTGGCAAAGAGTTTTCTCTTATTCTTACGGATGAGATCTCATTTTTTTCTTATGAGAAATGAAGACTTACACTCCATCCCCAATTGCTGCTCATCTAGGAGCATTTGTCCTTAGGAAGGAATCAGGTTAATTTGTGGCACTCATTTGCTTAGCAACTCCCCTTTCAACCCCCCCCCCCCCCCCCCCGCAACAAAACACACCACTTTTGGGTGGAATTAGTGCTTTGGTGGGTGGTCCTGTCTGCACAATAGTTGATTTAGTTGACTGGATCCCTGGAGACCATCATCAATTTGCTGAAAGGGGCTGGCTAGCCAAGCCATCTGTGGGAAACAGTGGATCATTTCAGGCCTCCCTTTCCATACCAACCCTGTTGGGCTGGGGCTGGGAGCCAGACAGATCCATCCATTAGACCCAAACCACAAGCAGACCGCCTTAACAGAAACCTGAACTACACGAATATAACGAAGTCGGGTGTCTCTCACCGTCCTCTTGTTTCAATACTGGCCTCCTGTTGAAATGAGCCTTGTCAGGGGCGCCTGGGTGGCTCAGTCGGTTAAGCGTCTGGCTTCGGCTCAGGTCATGATCTCATGGTTTGTGCGTTTGAGCCCCGCATCGAGCTCTGTGCTGACAGTGCAGAGCCTGGAGTCTGTTTCGGATTCTGTGTCTCCCTCCCTCTCTGCTCCTCCCTTGTTCACACCCTGTCTCCATCTCAAAAATAAACAAACATTAAAAAAATTTATTTTTAAAGAAGAGTCTTGCCTGTCCTCTCTCTTTCCCCTCACATTTCCTTGCCCTCTCTCCTGTCTTTGCACCTCCTTCCTTGTTCCCCTAGCAATCACTTACATGCAGGCGCAATCCCAGTAGAATTAGTCACAGGGAATGTGGACGTTGAATGGTTGGAGAATCTCACTGCCGACTGAATCAACATGGCCACGGGGTCTGGCAGTGGTTTTTCTTTCACTTATCAGAATTTGCTTCTGCATAGCTCTAGCTTCCTTCTTTCCTGCTGCTTTAGTGAGAATTTAGACGATATTTCAAGAGACCTCATTAATACCTCTTTTTCCTAATCATCTTTTTGTCAAAACGTGGACTTCTAACTGAAGTAAATCTGCTGACACGGGATTGCCAATGGTGCTTACAGATCGACAGATCACAGTGGATCTTTCCTCTGTCTCCAGTAGTTTGCCTAGGTTCTGGGTACCTGGGCAGCTTTGTGCCCATTAGTACTGGACCACTGTAATCATAGGACATTGACACACTCTCGTTCCTTCTCTCCATCATGAAATGGTTTGGAGAACAATTTTCTCTGTTGTTGGGAAAACGTGACAGTGACTTGCATGGTCCTTCGTGTTGGTTCTCTGATGCTAAGCTGTCATGGAGCAAAAGAATGAAAAATGCAGTCAATGATTCTAGATCATTCTCAGCATCTAGGTGTGCAGTAATCATAGCACCTGCCTTTCTCTACGTAAATTTGAGGGAAGGATGGAATTAGATTGATGCGTCAATTGGGCTAAGACTCACATTAATCTGTTCAGATAATTACCATATAGGTGCGGAACTTCTGGAATTATTTAAAAACCATCTCATATCTCTTTAGTGTGCATCTGTAGGGACAGCCTTTGCCAATATCCGTGCCAGCTGCCAGAATGCTTTACATATTTGGCTTTTCTCCCCCTCTGTATTGAATTCAAGCTCTTTGATGCAAAATTTGTTTCCATTTGAGAGCAGCAATTTTCACTTTCTAAAAATGGGATGTAATGCTTCTTCAAAGCTATAGAAGATCTTTTAAACTATCTAGATTATGAAAAAGCAAGAACTTTTTGAAAAGAAAAAGAAAAGATTTGGCAGGATAGGTAACCCATATGGAAACGTTTGATGCGTCAGTAAATCTGGTCAACAGTGGAAAGCTCTAGTCTTGTGCCAAGCCTGCCTTTTAAGCTAAGTACCATTTTTTTTTTCAACAGCCCCCTGCAGGGTATTCTGACAGAGCAAATTGGGACTGAGCTAATCCCTTGAAGGTCACCTCCTGCAAGATTTCAGAGGTTCATTATAGGATGGAATGAATCTCTTGTCTGACACCATGTGACATTTGGTAGGGGCTCATGTGTCGCACGTCATGGACTGAAGCTCGCCACCAAACTTTCATGTGAAACACCTAAGTAAGCACTCCCCAGTTTCCAGGTTTTTTTTTTTTTATGAAATTTCACTGCATGTGCCTCAAATATGCCTTTATCTATTTTTTATACAATTGCATTGGCATTTCCCAGTGTAACCCGGGATATCATTCACCAAGCATTAATCTAGGAGTCTTCTGTGCATTGTGGGTTGACAGGCAGCGAGGGCCGTGAGACAAAGGTAGGAATCGTTTATCAAAGAGTCGCCCTCTATAATAAATACCGCATTTCCTAAGAGTCATGATGGATTTGAGCCTGATTCCAAGTACGGCACTGTAGTGAAGATCGGAACGAACACATAGAGCAAATTCGTATTAATGGAGAGACTGGTGAGTTCATTAAAATGATAAAAAGAAATAAAATGAAGCACGAAGTCAGGCAAAAAGGAAAGGACATGAACAAAAGTATGTTATGTTACTGGAGGTAAATTTTTGATTTCTGTTCATTCACTAAGCAAATCTTTTATTGCCTGGGTTGTGTGAGGGAGTATCATTAGTCTTGGGAGCAGGGGGGCATTGTAGGAGGAAAAGAGCTCAGGAAACTTCCATAGTCGGACTAGAGCAAATGTCTGGAAGTGGTTCTGTACACAGAACCTGGAGAAAAGGCCTGGTTGGATTTCTTTCAGCGTGTAAGTCACAATGCGTCACAACTGATGACCAAACTAGGAAAAGGGGTTAGGCGAGCACCTACTTGGACTTCAAATTGAGAACTGAATCAGAACTAATCAGAAGTTGTGTCAACTCCCGCACTGCAAGATCCTGTGCTTTTCCATTACCTTGAACCCACAAACGTTCTGAGACCAGGAGACCAATTACATCATCAGTGGGTAAAAGAAATCTAACCACTTTGTAGTTTCAGCTCATATAGTTTGGACTCGGACAGTTCAACATGCTGCAACGGGGATTATGTGGTCCGCTCGAATATACTGTGAACAAAATGGTAGGTGAGGGTCACCACCAGTCAGGAGACTGTTTGAAAAGCCCACGAATCGGAAGTGTAGGGACAAAAGCGTACCCACCACACACCCACACTTCCATAGTCCTTAGGCACGGGGCCCTATTCTAAGACCATTACCCCACGTTACCTCATTCAGTCCTCGAAACAAAGGAGGAAGGTTCTAGCCCCATTTTAGAGAGGTATAAATTGAGGCCAAGAGAAGCTGTATATATGTCTTCAGGGTCATACGGCTAATAGGTTGCAGGTTTTGGGGTGGAATCGAAGCACTCTGGCTCCAGAATCAAACTTGTGACTACTATGCTTTCATTCCCACATGGTGAAAACAGAAATGATGCAAGAGATGCTCTGCCCCACCATTTTGTAAGAGATTTCTATCAAGTCTTTCTGCCAAGGTAGAAATGCAGCCCTCATACAGTTAACTCTGAGAATCAAAGATACTGCTACAATGTATTAATTCCTTACAAAAGCATGTTTTTTTTAAAAAAAAAAAAAAGTTAATGTATTTATTTTAAGAAAGAAAGCAGGGGAGGAGCAGAGAGGGAGGGAGAGAGAAAAATCCCTCTGTTAGCACAGAGCCTGACACGGGGCTTGAAACCAAACATGCTTTTTAGCTGCCCCAAAACATGTTTTTTAGTTAAACAATCAAAGATTAAGATACTCTGTTTTCAGGGTGGCTGGGTGGCTCACTCGGTTAAGCATCCAACTCTTGATTTTGGCTCAGGTCATGATCTCATGGTTCGTGAGTTCAAGCTCCACACAGGGCTCCATGTTGACAGCTTGGAGCCTGGAACCTGCTTCAGATTCTGTCTTCCTTTCACTCTGCTCTTCCCCCACTCGCTCACTTGCTCTCGCTCTCTCTCAAAAGTAAATAAACAAAAAAAGGTACTCTTTCCCCACCTCCTAGCCATCTACATGAGTGTGTGTGTCGTTTTTCGATATCTGTGCAGAGAGATCAA
Organism: Suricata suricatta; assembly: GCF_006229205.1. NCBI lineage: Eukaryota > Metazoa > Chordata > Mammalia > Carnivora > Herpestidae > Suricata > Suricata suricatta. Next base: position 80,823,134 of record NC_043717.1, read on the forward strand.
ACCTTTTATGGTCAGGTCACTCAAAACCTTGTTCTGGTCCCCCCAAAGCAGTCAATCTTTGCTCTAATGACCAAGTTGGACTAATATTTCATCCTGTGACCAACAAAAGTTGAACCAGCTGTGCTTGGGGTAACAAATTCTTGTGAAGGTGTTAAATGTTAACTTTAGGCAAACTCTGAAGGGGACACATAGAAATATTAAATTGGGAAAAATAGGCATATTATAGATTATTAAATCCTCATTGGAAATGAACTTCATGCATGGGTTTTATGTAGTGTTCTGTGACCTTTTAGAGTTGTAGCAGAGTAGCTGATTGAATTGGATGAAAATAATTAGCTTCCTCTTGTCAGAACCCCACTCCACATGGCTTCTTCTCCATTCTAGTTTGTTCTATTACTGCCATGTCTAATATCCAACAAGCCATTTCTCTTTCTTAATGGAAACTATATTTTATTTTTTCCCAGAATGCTTTCATTCCTATTTCAATAGGAGTAAGTTGATTTTCCTCACATTCACAAAAATTAATGAAAACCTATTTAGCAGTCAATATGTGTCAGAGAAGCATTAGCAGAACACACCATAGGGGTTCTTTTGTGTGGGCAGAGGAACAGTGTTCAATGTTTAGTATGGGCCCAAATGAAGGGTGAGAAAACTTGGCTATCCAGGTAGATGAGATTTCTGATTCATGGGAGAAAGGCACAGTATTTTTCAAAGTATGGTCTTCAAACACCTGCTTCAGACTGAAACTGTCATCTGTTAAAGGTACAGATTCCCTGGCCGCACCCCAAAACTGGTGAGTTAAAACTTCATAGGGTGTAGTATGGGACTCGGCATTTTAAAAGGTACCCCAAGTGAGGGGAGTTATGTTTTTAGTATCATTATTATTTTTATTTGAGAGAGAGATGCACAAACAGGGAAGGGTCAGAGAGAGAGAGGGAGACACAAATCAAAAGCAGGCTCCAGGCTCCAAGCCATCAGCAAGGAGCCCAACACAGGGCTCGAACTCACGAACTGTGGGCTCATAACCTGAGCTGAAGTCAGGTGCTTAACTGACTGAGCCACCCAGGAGCCCTGATGGGAGTGAAGTTTGAAAACTACTGTCTTACAGATATTATATTTCTTAAAAAATTTTTAAATAGTTTATTTATTTTATAATAGTTTATTGTCAAATTGGTTTCCATATAGCACCCAGTGCTCTTCCCCACATGTACCCTCCTCCATCACCACCACCTCCCTTCCCCTTCCCTCTCCCCCTTCAACCCTTGGTTCATTTTCAGTATTCAATAGTCTCTCAGGTTTTGCGTCCCTCTCTCTCCCCAACTCTCTTTCCCCCTTCCCCTCCCTATGGTCCTCCATTACATTTCTCCTGTTCTCCTGTTCGACCTATGAGTGCAAACATATGGTATCTGTCCTTCTCCGCCTGACTTACTTTGCTTAGCATGACATCCTTGAAGTCCATCCACTTTGCTACAAATGACCAGATTTCATTCTTTCTCATTGCCATGTAATACTCCATTGTATATATATACCACATCTTCTTTATCCATTCATCAGGTGATGGACATTTAGGCTCTTTCCAGGATTTGGCTATTGTAGAAAGTGCCACTATGAACATTGGGGTACATGTGCTCCTATGTATCCGCATTTCTGTATTCCTTGGGTAGATCCCCAGCAGTGCTATTGCTGGGTCATAAGGGAATTCTATTGATAGTTTCTGAGGAACCTCCATACTATTTTCCAGAGCGGCTGCACCAGTTTACATTCACACCAGCAGTGTAGGAGGGTGCCCGTTTCTCCACATCCTCGCCAGCATCTATAGGCTCTTGATTTGTTCATTTTAGCCACTCTGACCGGCATGAGGTGGTATCTCAGTGTGGTTTTGATTTGTATTTCCCTGATGATGAGTGACGCTGAGCATCGTTTCATGAGCCTGTTGGCCATCTGGATGTCCTCTTTGGAGAAGTGTCTGTTCACATCTTCTGCCCATTTCTTCACTGGATTATTCGGTTTTCGGGTATGAAGGTTAGTGAGTTCCTTGTAGATTTTGGATATTAGCCCTTTATCTGATATGCCATTTGCAACTATCTTTTCCCATTCTGTTGGTTGCCTATTAGTTTTCTTGATTGTTTCCTTTGCAGTGCAGAAGCTTTTTATCTTGATGAGGTCCCAATAGTTCATTTGTGTTCTTGATTCCCTTGCCTTTGGGGATGTGTTTATTTTTGAGTCAGAGACAGAGCATGAGTGGAGGAGGGGCAGAGAGAGAAGGAGACACAGAATCTTAAACAGGCTCCAGGCTCTGAGCTGTCAGTATAGAACCTGACGCGGGGCTCAAACCCACAAACTGTGAGATCATGACCTGAGCTGAAGTTGACCGCTTAACCAACTGAGCCACCCAGGAGCCCCCAGGTACTATACTTCTATGTGTCCAATTGCATTATATGCACATAGCCGGCCAGGTGCTCTCGTTACAGAAATAGGGATGTCTTATATTGGAAGGGCCCTAAGAATTTACCCTTGTCAAGCACTTCTGAACCTAGCATTTTACTGTAGGGTTGCCAGACTTAGCAAATAAAAGTACAGGGCTTCTAATTAAATTTGAATTTCAGATAAAGAATACATAGTTGTGGGTTTTTTGTTTTTTTTGTGTTTTGTTTGTTTTTTAGCCTAGACATGTCCTGTGCAACAACTGGAACATAATGAGACAAAAAAAATTTGCTGTTCATTGAAAATTCACATATAGTGGGGAGTTGTGTATTTTCTCTGGCCAACTATAATGAGGAAATAAAATTTCAGAGAGGTGGAATGACATTCTACAATACTGTGCTGTCCCTAGGATTTCTAGGACTTCTTTAGCTTCTACATTTTGTATAAATGATCAGTTTCTGGGGCGCCAAGGTGGCTCAGTCGGTTGAGCATCTGACTTCAGCTCAGGTCATGATCTTGCGGTTCGTGGATTTGAGCACTGCATTGGGCTCTGTGCTTTCAGCTCAGAGCCTGGAGCCTGTCTTCAGATTCTGTGTCTCCCTCTCTCTGACCCTCTCCTGCTCACGTTGTCTCTTTCTCTCTCTCAAAAAATAGATAAAACATTAAAAAAAATTTTTTTAAATCATCAGTTTCTGCTCTGCTGAAGGCTTTCTTTTCTGACAATACTGTTAGAAAAACATAACGAAAGTATTGAGTTTCAAATGCACAAAGACCTAGAGTGTTTATGTCATAACAAAGACATTGCTGTACATTAAAGTGTCTTTTCATAAATCATTCAATACTACTTGGTCATAAGACAAAAAAGACAGACTCATGATTCTACACCATTAAAGTGATTTTACACAGACTTCCTCTCCTTAGAGCTTCCTGAAAGTCAGTCTGTCTGTCATCAGCCAGCCTGTCTATTTCGAGTAGAGTCATTGTCTGACAAACGGAGTGTGGGTGGAATTCTAAGGCTCCAGGAACTAAGTAAGGCAGGTCAGCCTGAAAACAGGATCTTAGAATCTAGATGGTTTGAGCACAGGAAAAATAATATGACTTTATTCTTTAAACAAAAAATCTGGGGCACCTGGTTGTTCACTTGGTTGACCATCCCACTCTTGATTTAGGCTCAGGTTATGATCTCACAGTTTGAGAGTTTGAGCCTCACATGGGGTTCTGTGCTGACTGTGTGGAGCCTGTTTGGGATTCTCTCTCTCTGCCCCTCCCCCACTTGCATGCACTTTCTCTCAAACTTTAAAAAAAAATTAAAAAAGAAGTCTTAGGGACAGGACCAACAAGGTGGGATGGGGAATGGTTCATGCCACCACACTCTTTCATCCTAAGCATAAAAGGGTCTAGACAACTTGTAAAAACTGTTTTCTTTGATTAAAAATGGAACTACCCTATGACCCAGCAATAGCACTGCTGGGGATTTACCCAAGGGATACAGAAGTGCTGATGCATAGGAGCACATGTACCCCAATGTTCATAGCAGCAATGTCAACAATAGCCACATCATGGAAAGAGCCTAAATGTCCATCACCTGATGAGTGGATCAAGAAGATGTGGTATATATATATACAATGGAGTATTACATGGCAATGAGAAAGAATGAGATCTGGCCATTCATGGCAACGTGGATGGACCTCGAGGGTGTCATGCTAAATGAAATAAGTCAGGCGGAGATGGACAGTTACCATATGTTTTCACTTGTATGTGGAACAGGAGAAACTTAACAGAGGACCGTGGGGGAGAGGGTGGCGGATAAAGTCACAGAGAGGAAGGGAGGCAAACCACAAGAGACTTTTAAAGCCTGAGAACAAACTGAGGGTGGATGGGGGGGGTTGGTGTAGAGGGGAAAGTGGTTGACGGGCATTGAGGAGGGCACTTGTTGGGATGAGCACTGGGCGTTGTATGGAAACCAATTCGGCAGTAAATTATATTAAAAAATAATAAGTGAAAAAAATGTTTTCATCTAAGATTGAATGTTTAAACTCAATTGGTTCAATTCATTCCTTTCCTCTACCTCCTCACCCCCAACAGATTTGTTAAGCTTTAGGGCCAGGAAAGATGCTTAGTGCTCTAAATACATATTTTTATTTAATGTGTACTTTCACCATATGATCGTCCTCATTAAACCAATGGAGACAACCTCATGAGTATGTCTCTTAAACAGATGTGAAAATTGAGCCCAGGAAAGTGAAATGTCAGTGTTATTATGTGATAAGTCCTAACTGGAACAAAGACCTACTGATAGCTAGTTCGTCGTCTGCTGACATGAATATCTGATCCAACAGAGCATGCTATGGAATACAGTAAAACCGTGGATTGCAACTAACATGTTCTGCGAGGGTTCTGCAAGATGAGCAAACATTTCTAATACATTTTATCTTGATAAACAAGTGACATCTTGCCATATGAGTCGCAGGTGACAACGGATGTCACGTGATCACAATGGAGCCCACGGTTCTTGAAATTCACTTTGATATACAAGTGCTTTGGATGAGCAGCATGTTTCTAGAAAGAATTATGCTCACAAACCAAGGTTACACTGTATAACCATGCATATTCTGGCATTGAAACCAGGTGGAAAACAAAGTTCAGAGAAAAAGCTTGTCTCTGGAACTTGCTTTCCTATGTTATATTTGACTCTATTGATTTCTTCATAAGTTGAATGGGCCTAGTGCTAAGATGGCATCGTATGAACAAGAGTTGGGATAAGGACTTGAACTTAAGGGATTAAGGCAGTATCCTGGTATGTAAACTAGGAGGCAGGTCAGTGTGAACGGCAGTATCTTTAACTTGATACTGAACGCAGCTGGTGGTTCATCTTGTATATGACCTGTTCTAGTCCTTGAGTCAGCCTCTTTTGTGAGTAGCCTTGGTTCCTCTCATTGGAGAAGAGTATTAGAAAGCAAATTCCAGGTGCGGGGTATGCTCATTGCTCCTGGGGTAGCATTGCTTCTAGGCTTTGGAAGTTGATAGAGCAAAGATATGTATGTAGGTATACTAACCTGTGTATAGCTATTAGTATTTTACCATATCCATATGTAATCTATTATACCTATATTATATGCATCTATCACGTTTATCATGTACACAGGCATTCAAGGTGATGCTTCCCACTCTCCTCCGTTGCCACGTGATCATCATAGCCTTCTCCCCATTGCTTGTCTGAAACTTCTTCCTCCAAAAGCAAGACTCCCGGCTCTCACCATTTGCCACCAGTTTACTCAACCGCTCAATTCCAGTATACATAAAACCTTGGACAGCTAGTGACTTGGTCTGCGAGTGTTCCGCAAGACGAGCAAACACGTCTAAGAAATTTTAACTCTATAACACGAGTGGTAGCTGATGCCGGATCTCGCGTGATCACACACACCTGAATGATGCTCGCAAACCAAGGTTTTATTGTACATGTTATAGTGGCCGCAGAATTGTTCACCTGTATTTGCACGAGAACCAGTTTTATCAACCACACCACAGTGAGTGTACACACAGTTCCCTTCGCTTTTACTCTTACCGTTTCCATTCATTTCCAAAATTACTACGTCAGCGTCTGTTCTCCCTTCCCTTAGAGAGGTGGCTGCATGTAGTTGTAATACAGTTAGACTTTTTCATGGTCTGTCTTCCTTCCAGGGCTCTCCCGACCTCCTCAATCCTTTAAACTTACAGACGTTAAGCTACCCCTTTCTGTTGTAAAGTTCTATGGCTTTTGATAAATGCATAGTGTCATGTATCTTTGGATACAGCTCTTTGAACTCGATCACCTTAACACAAATGAGACGAGAATATATTGTTTGTGAAAGAGACTCTTTAAAACTGATGCCTGCATCATCACACATGACTTTCAAATGTTTTTGGTAGACTTGGGTTTCTTATGCTTTCAAGTCCTTTATTATCTCTTAACAGGTATTTTACCCCTGAACAGAAGGGGAATTATTTAATTCTTCCACTTTTGACAAAATGGTACCTTCGGAGACTAAACATTTTCTCTTTTGAATCTCCTCAGTGTTTGCTCTTTGCGTTTTAATATCCCTATGTGCAACATCGTATCAAGCCAGGTTTTGTGTGCTTTGTCCTTGTTTTTATTTTCCTTCCTTTTAGCTTCCTAGGAAGCTCAGAAAGGAACCATCAGATAGCGTAATGTCAGCAGCTATTGAATGGATTGAAAGGAGTTCACAAAACCAGTCAAGCTCTAGTTAATTTCCTTTTCCTTCCTGCCTTCCTGTGTCAGTGCCAGCCTCCCTGCTTCTAGCACAGCCGAGCCTCTTGGACCAAGTTATGTAGAGAAAAATTAAATGTTAATTTGCCCTCAGCCCAACATAATAATGACAAACATGCTGATACAGCGGTTTTTAAAGTGTGGTCCTGGTAGGCTTCTCTGGCTGGCTCAGTCTGTAAAGCGTGCAACTGTTGATCTTGGGGTCGTGAGTTGGAGGTCCACGTGGGGTGCAGAGTTTAGGTATATACAGATTAAAAAATAAATACAGTATGGTCCCAGGCAACTTATGGAAAATCCACATTCTCATGCCCCACCCTTTGCTTCTTAAACCAGACACTCTGGGAGTAGAGCCCAGTAATGTCTGTTTTAACAGTTCCTCCACGTTATGCTTAATTTTCAGAGTCACTGGGAGAGTGGAAATTATTACAGAGCAATCTTGCTCCTTTTTCATTTTTTTTTTGTTTTTGTTTTTTATTTATTTTTGAGAGACAGAGAGAGACAGCACGAGCAGGGGAAGGTCAAAGAGAGAGGGAGAAACAGAATCCGAAGCAGGTCCAGGCTCTGAGCTGGCTGTCAGCACAGAGCCCAACACGGGGCTCGAACCCACGAACTGTGAGATCATGACCTGCGCCAGAGCTGGAAGCTGGACACTTAACCGACTGAGCCACCCAGGTGCCCTGCTCCTTTTTCAGTAGGACACTTTCTTTCACTAGGAAAATCCTTAGAGCTTTTTCTTCACTTCAAATGCCAATGTCCACTCAAATACCTACCTCTTCATTGCATTGTCATTTATGCAGACGTAGGTTTAGAAAAATAAGTCTTTACTAATATCGACAGGGACTCATTTGATCCTCTGGAATGGGGGATATTGTAGGAGGCAGAAAGTATGTATTTGGTCCCAGTACATGAGAGACTAGATATCAAGGATCACTATCTTCTTTCTACAATTGGTAGTTATGGCTCAATAGCAAATCTAGTTGGTTTAATGTGATTTGAATCCTCTTAACATAAGGAAAGGGCGCCTGGGTGGCTCAGTCAGTTAAGCATCTGACTTTAGCTCAGGTTGTGAGCTCCAGGTTCATAGGTTGGAGGCCCGCATTGGGCTCACTGCTGTCAGGGCCGAGCCTGCTTGGAATCCTCTGTCTCCCTCTCTCTCTGCCTCTCCCCCACTCATGCTCTGTCTCTTTCTCTCAATAAACATTAAAAAAAAAAGACCAGAAGGAAGCCTTAAGAGTTGTGGAGATAGCCTTCATGTGTACAGATAAACTATAAAAGGCAGTCTACAGAAAAAAAAAAGATCATATAAAAGCAACAATGAAAA
>NC_043717.1:80832654-80836267 GCF_006229205.1 Suricata suricatta
AAGAAAGAAAGAAAGAAAGAAAGAAACTAAGGAAGGAAGGAAGGCAGGAAGGAAGGATGGAAGAAAGAAAGAAACTAAGGAAGGAAGGAAGGAAGGAAGGAAGGAAGGAAGGAAGGAAGGAAGGAAGAAAGAAAAGAAGGAAAGAAGGAAGGAAGGAAGGAAGGAAGGAAGGAAGGAAGGAAGGAAGAAAGAAAGAAAGAAAGAAAGAAAGAAAGAAAGAAAGAAAGAAAGAAAGAAAGAAAGAAAGAAAGAAACTAAGGAAGGCAGGAAGGCAGGAAGGCAGGAAGGCAGGAAGGCAGGATGGAAGAAAGAAAGAAAAGAAAGAAAGAGAAAGAAAGAAAAAAGAAAGAAAGAAAGAAAGAAAGAAAGAAAGAAAGAAAGAAAGAAAGAAAGAAAAGAAAGAAAGAAAGAAAGAAAGAAAGAAAGAAAGAAAGAAAGAAAGAAAGGAAAGAAAGAAAGAAAGAAGAAAGAAAACTACATCCCAAACTATTCAGTACAAAGAAATACATTGCAGTGAAACAGCAGAGGCCCCGCCCCCTATGAGTTTCTGCAGCCCCAGGGCTGAAGTGAGCCCTGAGTCTCCTCTAAGTCCGGTCATGTAAACAAGATCCCCTCGTCAGTACTAAGGGAACAGTAGAGTTAAGAGTGCCAGAAATGAATCTCCCAGGGTGAGCAAGCAAAGTTAGATACAGTGCCACGTCGCACTTCAGTTACTACAGGCCTCCGCGAGCGCCAATCTCACTAGTGCGTAAAACAGAAAAAGCACCTCTTCTGTGGCAAATTTATGAGCTTAGGCTCAAGGCTTGGTGAGTGGATGCATCATGGAATGGATCGCTACTCCTGTTGTGCGCCCTTGACTGGGCACCATGTACAGGACGACAAAGTTCAAGCCTGCCTGCCAACTATGTGTATCTTGCACGGAAGTTTGCCTGTGACGTGCGGTAGATATGCGTACAGATGGAATCAAAAGAACACGTAGATTTAATGAAATTGCGGGCTCCACCTTCACAGTGTATGGTAATTTTTCATTTCCTCAGGCCTTTAAGCGCAGCCGTCTATCTTGATGAAAGAGAAAAGAGTCAACTGTACCGGGATTTGAACACCCCCTGGTGTGCCATAGCTGTGCTCCCTCTGTTACTCAGCAGCTTTTAAGCCCCAGGTACGTTCCCCAATGAAAGCTTCCTCGGGGCGCCTGGGTGGCTCAGTCGGTTAAGCCTCCGACTTCGGCTCAGGTCAGATCTCACGTTCCTGGGTTCGAGCCCCGCGTCAGGCTCTGTGCAGACCGTTCAGAGCCTGGAGCCTGCTTCTGGTTCTGTGTCTCCTTCTCTCTCTGCCCCTCCCCCTCTCATGCTCTGTCTCTCTCTGTATCAAAAAAACTAAATAAAACATTAAAAAAAAAAAAAAGGAAAGCTTCCTCATTTGTAAAGTAGGATGAATGTACTTAGCATGCTGGGAAGGTTAAAGCAAAGTGTGTTTGCAATGCATCTAAGGGACTATTTGGCATTGGAGACTATCAATACATGCTATTTTCTTTCACTGTGTTTCTCTTTTAGCTTACTGCCTTCATTTATTTGGTTAGCTGTTTTCCTCCGGAGGTATAGAGCCCAAAACGCTGTTAAATTGTATTCTCTTTTCAGGTACTAATTACCATCATCATAAGAGTTTACACTTATTAAGTGCTTGGTGTATCTAGGTACCATTCCAAACCTTTCCATGAATTCACTCAATGCTTGTAACAGTGTGAGGAGGTAGGGACTGATCTGGTCACTGGCTTATCCTCAATGAAATAAACTTAAGGGAGGATAATACACTTACCCCGAGTTGCCCAAAAACTATTGGCTGAGCTGAAATCGGAATTCAGATTCAGGCACTTTGACTTGAGAGCCTTCATTCTTTTTTTTTGTTTTGTTTTTTAATGTTTGTTTAGTTTTGAGAGAGAGACAGAGTGCGAGCAGGGAAGGGGCAAAGAGAGGGAGACAGAATCTGGAACAATCTCCAAGCCCTGACCTGTCAGCACAGAGCCCGATTGGGGGCCCAAACCCATGAACCAGGAGATCATGACCTGAGCCGAGGTCGGATGCTCAAGTGACTGAGCCACAGAGGCACCTCCTTTGCAGAGTTCTTGATGTAGGCAGGCACTAGTCAAAGTTTCTATGGTGGTCTGCAAATTTCCATTTACAACCCGGCTACCATACTTGAGGTTACAGCATGTACCCTAAAGTATGTCATATCTTAGGCATTCTTGTTATAAGAAAAGTGAATACAACAAAATAACTAGGGTGATCACACTCTATTCAATTACCTGTTATTTTCAGACAATGAAAAATATTCAGAGGTAATTTTTAACAGGTAAGGCACTCTTCTCATACATGTAAAAAGAAATGATTTCTGAAACTTCAAACTAGGGGCACCTGGTCAGTCGCTAGAGCATGTGACTCTGGATCTCAGGGCTGTGAGTTTCAGCCCCACATTCAGTATAGAGATAGCTTAGAAATAAAACCATAAAAAAAAAACTTCAAATGAAACACCTTTTCAACAAAAAGTTTATTATTTTTAAAACATTTTTTAAATCTTTATTTATTTTTGAGAGAGAGTGCGACCAGAAGAGGAACAGAAAGAAAGGGAAACACAGAATGTGAAGCAGGCTCCAGGCTCTGAGCTGTCAGCACAGAGCCCAACGCTGGGCTTGAACTCACCAACCACAAGATCATGACCCAAGCCAAAGTTGGATGCTTCACTGAGCCACCCAGGCACCCCAGGAAAAAGTTTATTGATGCATTATTTATTTATTGCGGCACACCAAGTTACCCCAAAATTTAGTGGTTTTTTTGGTTTTTTTGTTTTTGGTTTTTTTTAATGTAAGTTCTACGCCAAACATGGGACTTGAACTCATGACACGGAGATGAAGGGTCACGTGCTCTACCAACTGAGCCAGCCAGATGCCTCCTGCCAAACTTAGTGGTTGAAGTCAAAGATTTATTACCTCATAGTTTCTATGGGGCAGTGATCTGGTCCTGGCCACCTGGGTACCTCTGTTTGAGGGTCTCTAACAGAGCTCAAAAGAGAGGCTTTGCTTTCACTCTCACTCCCTTGACATCTGGCAAACCCCAAAAGAGTAACTACGAGGCTCATTTACATGGTGTTCAGTGGGCCTAAGTTCCTCTTAGGTCACTGGCCAGAGATCTCTCTTCCTTGCCATTTGGACCTCTCCACCGAGCTCTCCAGTGTCTGTATGGTAGCTGGATGCCCCAGAGCAATGGCCTCAAGACGGACAAGGAGAAAAATGGAAGCCAGAGTGGTTTTTTCAACCTTGAGAATTGACTTTCTACCCAGCTTACCACTCGAACTGTGTTATTTGTTTGGCGTGAATCACAAGTTCCACTCCACGCTCAAGGAGAAAGGATTACACAAGGACATGAATCTCAAAAGGCAAGGACCTTTGGGGCTTTTGTGAAGACTGTCCCCCATAAGTGAAATGGAGTGAAGCAAAAGATACCTATGACTCCATTTTGTCAACTCCAAATTTTCCGTGATGGGTCGCTTTTGAAAATCTTACTGATTAGACATCTCTTCCTAATAGCATTTCCCTCTCCATGCCTATGTATAACTTCCC
>NC_043717.1:80836367-80845580 GCF_006229205.1 Suricata suricatta
TTGTGAAGACTGTCCCCCATAAGTGAAATGGAGTGAAGCAAAAGATACCTATGACTCCATTTTGTCAACTCCAAATTTTCCGTGATGGGTCGCTTTTGAAAATCTTACTGATTAGACATCTCTTCCTAATAGCATTTCCCTCTCCATGCCTATGTATAACTTCCCATGGAGAACCACATTTTCCTTCCTTTATATCGGCTTTCCACATGTTTTCCACCACAAATGGTCAAAAAAAAAGACTGTATTAAATCAAGAACAATTATGTTTTTTTAAAAATGTTTTTAATTTATTTTTGAGAGACAGTGCAAGCAGCAGAGGGCCAGAGAAAGAGGGAGACACAGAATCTGAAGCAGGCTCCAGGCTCTGAGCTAGCTGTCAGCACAAAGCCCGACACAGGGCTTGAACCCACAAACCGTGAGATCATGGCCTGAGTCAAAGCCAGATGCTTAACTGACTGAGCCACCCAGGTGCTCCAAGCATAATTATGTTGATTGCCACACATGCGATACATGTCTGAGGAATGGAGTCCTGTCTGTGAAGTGCATTTAACTGAAAGATCACAAAATCAGTATTAAGATCAGAGCTAAGGGGCACCTGGGTGGCTCAGTCGGTTAAGCAGCAGATTTCGGCTCAGGTCCTGATCTCACGGTTTGTGGGTTCGAGCCCCGCGTTGGGCTCTGTGCTGACAGCTCAGAGCCTGGAGCCTTCTTCAGATTCTGTGTCTCCCTCTCTCTCTGCCCCTCCCCCGCTCATGCTCTGTTTCTCTTTGTCTCAATAATAAATAAACATTAACAAAAAAATTTTTAAAAAAAGATCAGAGATAAGTTTTAAAATTATTAGGAGACTGTAGATTAGAACTCAGCCGAATAGCCACCATGACACTTGAAGGTCTTCTAGAATACTATTTTTCACTTGCTTACATGCATTGAAAAAACTGTTAAAATGTGCCAGAAAGATTTATATACTTCCTTTCATTTTTGAACACTTACAGTAGTAAAGCTAGAAGCTGGTAGAGTTTGAACATTAATATACACTTCTGTGAGTTTAATAAGTTATTTATGATTTTGCTCATCTTTCCAGGAGGCTCTGTGGCAAATAATTGCTATTCTATTATGAAAATGGGAAGATTTAATGGCCTCATGACATGCTATATTTTGTATATGTCTATTTCAGTCTTCTAATAGAGCTCTCATCAGTGGCATTTGGAAACATCAAGAACATTCTGCGGCCTGCTATATATGTATTTAACTAACCTGACTTTGTGCCTGACTCCAGCTCCATAGACAAAGTTAAGAATTAACCCAAGGTTGGGGCACCTGGGTGGCTCAGTCAGTTGAGCATCTGACTCTTGATTTCAGCTTAGGTCATGATCTCATGGTTCGTGAGAACAAGCCCCACATGGGGCTCTGTGCTGACAGTGTAGAGCCTGCTTGGGATTCTTTCTCTCCCTCTCTCTCTCTCTGTCCCTCCCCGTCTCAAAATAAAGTTAAAAAAGAATAAAACCAGGGTTTCCCTCATTCTTATCATATGTATCAACCCAACTGAAATTTTTGATCACTGACCTTTTATTAATTGAAGCTGCAATGACACAAATACAATGGGGAGGTTCAGGTTTATTTTATTTCTTATTTATTCATATAGAGAGAGAGTGCATGAGTGGGGCAGAGGGAGAGAGATTTGGAAAGAAACTTAAGTAGGCTCCACGCGCAGCACAGAGCCTGATGCAGAGCTTGATCCCACCACCCTGGGATGGTGACCTGAACTGAAATCAAGAGTTGGGTGCCCAGCCAACTGAATCATCCAGGTATCCCTCACGTGTATTTTAAAATAAACATAGGCCCATCTTATTTTAATGTACCATATAGACAACAACATAAATTAAGTGTAGTCCCATTTCTCAATCTGCTCTTTTTCTAGAAGGTCTCACTCTAGCCTATGATTATGTTTTCAAGACAGATCTGTGGATCTAAGCAACTATATACATGCACCTACCTAACTCTGTGGGTCTTACAGATATCTGTGCATGCCCAGTTGGTATTATGGCATGCACTGGCGTGTTATGTGTATTTAACCTATCTCCGGTCACGTTTCACGGCAGCATAGATATAATGTTATAATCCAGTTTAATTGCTGTATGGTATTCTATCATATAATTGAACCACGATTAATTTAACCAGTCTAATACCGATGAACTTTTATATTGCTGCCAACTTTTCCCTACTAAAACAATGCTACCGAAAGTCCTATCTTTGCCTGCTTATGAGATTTTGCAGGAGAAATTCCATTGAGCCAAACGATACAGGAGTTATAAATTTGTACCAATTGCCCAATTATCCTCTAAAATGGTTATACTAACTTATAAAGATGTGAATTACTTTTGGAGAATTTTTACGGTTATATAAACTACCGACTGAGCTATGTAAAGCAAACACAAAGCTTCCTGAGCAGGGAGTGGTAACACAGCTGAATGATCCTGAGAAGAGGTACTTATCGCTGACCTTGTGTGGCTTCATTCTGAATTTGAATTTTGACCCAAGATTCGGTAATTTCACATCAGATCTGATCCTATGCTGATTTTCAGCAGGCAAATTTGGTTCTTTCAGTTAAGAAATTTTATCTCACTCGGAGCTTTTAACATTTAAATTAAACCCTTAAATTGTGTACTTAGTGATCAGGATACCTTTCTTCCTAAGATTTAATGTTCTATTAGAGAAACCAGACTTAGCCTTAGAGAACATTAACAATGTAAGATTAGCCTAACAAGGAACACAGGCAAGATGAAAGAGACTACAGGGTCCCAGACATCACACCCCACAGAAACAACTATTTAACAGCTACCCGTGAATGAAAACAGTGCAGGGAGAGCCCCAAAGTCCAACGAGTGGCTACACCAACAGCTTGAGTCACAAAAACCAAGAAAGAAGGGCAGCACAGGGAAGAGGAGGAAGCACTTTCCCTGTGTTACCCCATCTCCTGGGCCGGGACAGCTTGGTGGCAAGAGGAATCCCCTTGGTGGTGGCTTCCCCGCTGTGGGGCAACTATAGAAGAGCAGCCTTCACCATTAAGGAGCTCAGCACTTTAAGTCACTGTCACTGAAACTCACAACTTTAACCACTGCTGAGTCTCTGAGTCTTGGCCAGTGCTGATGCTGACAGACCTGCACACACTCTGTACCATCTCCAGAGCCGTTGCTGGATGCACCTGGAGCACGGGCTGCACTGCACCCCCACGTCTACCCTCTGCAGCCTTGATGCCACTGCGGGCAAGCCTGTGCTCAGGTATCACCATTGTGTATGCACCTCCGGCCCTGGCCAGGTAGTTGTGGTGCATGTGGGTCTACACTCCTACCTGCAGTCAATCCCACTCCTCCCTCCACGAAACTGCCATCTCCACATGCACGCCATACCACCATGTGCCCGACTCAGGCAGCGCCCTTCTGCTCATCTGCTGGGGAAAGTCGTAGAAAGGCAGTAAAAGAGGGCTATTCCTTCAAACATGGAGACACAAATGCAAGGCTACAAGGAAAATAAAAAATCAAGGCAACGTCATGCCACCAAAAGAACACAATAAATCTCCAGTACTAACCCAACGAAAGAGACATCTATGCATTGTCTGCCAAATACAAAAGAAAGCTTTTAAAGGAACTCCTTGAACTCCAAGAGGACAAGGATAAAGATATCAACAAAAGAACACGAACAAAGCAAATTCAACGACAGGACGGAAATCATATGGAAGAACCAAACGGGTACTGAGAGTGGAAAATCAAATGGATACAATACAAAAACAAATACCAAACTTCAACAGCACATTTGATTCATCAGAAAAAAGACTCCCTGAATATGAAAACAATTCGTTTGAGCTCAGGGAGGATGGTGACTGCAAGTGGCCTGGCAGATGACATTAACAGGGTGTCTGTGAGCTGAAGCAAGTACCATGGAGAAAATGTCAGGGCTTTGCACAAGGCAGGGAAGCCTGGGCCTTGACCTCTCTCTGGATCCTAGGAGGCTGGCCATTGGCCATCACTATAGTAGCACAGGCCCCAGCACGTCTCTCTCCTCCCCTTCAGCCTGAGTTAGGAGACACCTGGTCACGTGGGTAATTAGAAGGGGGTGAGTTTCTGAAACTACCTTCTATTAAGGATCACGAATAACATGCAAGTGTCAGCACAGAGCCTGATGTGGGGCTCGGTCCCATGAACCGTGAGATCATGACTGGAGCTGAAACCAAGAGTCAGACATTTAACTGACTGAGCCACCCAGGTACCCTCATGGTGAGGCTGAGCCCTTATTGCAAGGGATCCCTCCAAAGACTAGGCTGGATGATTTTATCACTAAAGATTAGACAAACACTACTGGCCTCTTCCCATAAACATTTTATCAACAAAGTGCTGAATTTACTTGAAAGCTGCAAGAATTAAGGGTACAGATACATTTACAATGAAGCGATTTAAACGGATTGAAAGAAAAATTAAGACCAACTATTTCAAAACAAACATGAAGTTTCACCTTCCAATGTGCTTTCTCATTAGTTTCTTCCAAAGTAAGGGGTTAAAGCTGTGGTTGACACTATTCTTACAATGACTACTCTCAGGAGGTTGCAAAGCCTATACAAAGGGAGAAGACGACATTTTGGAATTTTAGAACTTGATTATTAGTATATACTTTTCTTGTTCAATGAAGTCAAAAGATCACCACAGATATTGAGATTCCAGGATTTTAAAACGTAGTGTTACCTATGAAAAGTTTTGCATAAGGTTGGGTATGTATTGTGCATATACCCCCCCAAATCATTTTCTAGAGGTCAAATCACATATGTAGACGTATGTAATCCAAGTGAATGGAATAACAATCAAATTCTTGGTGTCATGTTACTGAAAGGTAGAAATGCCCATTAAGGGGTGCCTGGATGGCTCAGTCAGTCAAGCATCTGACTTCGGCTCAAGTCATGATCTCACAGTCTGTGGGTTCAAGCCCTGTGTCGGGCTCTGTGCTGACAGCTCAGAGCCTGCAGCCTGCTTCAAACTCTGTGTCTCACTGCCCCTTTCCTGCTCACTCTCTGTCTCTTTCTCTCAAAATAAAATAAAGACAGAAAATTAAAAAAGAAATGCCCATTAAATAGTTACCAGATGATTTCCTGCATTGGACTTTATTCAATCTGAAACGCTGAATGAATGGTTCATACATTGTTAAATTGTGATTAAACCTATCAAGTGTTTTATTTTCAATATGAGTTGAAAACTATTGTGTAAAACATATTTACACAGAGAAGTATCACACTATATAAATGTGATCAAATAATTTGGCTAGTGTAAACAAGTGTTAAATTATATGTCAAGCTTTAAATTTAAATTAAAAATAAAGCAGTTTCCAAGCCATGAATATAATTCATTAACTTGAAACTTTCTCAAGAGTTGGAATAGGAATATATATTATTTCTATATGTTTTCTTTTATCTTCATAAACTATGTGAATTCATTTTTGACAATTATATAACACAAAGAATTTGGTTGAAAAATTGATCAACATGATATATTTTTTCATAATTCAGGATTTACATAATTTTATTGTTATAATCATTCCTATTTTTTAAAGTAATCTCTACCTTCAATATAGGGCTCGAACTCACAACCTCATGATCAATAGTTGCATGCTCTACCCTCTAAGCAAGCCAGGTACCCAGGTCATTATTATTTAACAACTCTGATAGATGAAATGACATGGAACATTATCATTTACTTTTCTTAATGGAAACACTTTTTTCTTGTTTTCATTAATATCTTTATTTACACCTCAAACTAATATAATACTAATAGAATATTGTAGGTTAAATACACTGAAATTAAAATACTAGTTTCAGGTGTACACGATAGTGATTCAACAATTCCATATATTACGCAATCCTCATCACATTAAGTGTCTGCTTAACCCTTTTCACCTATTTCACCCATTTCCCCCCGTGACGTCCCCTCTAGTAGCCCTCCGTTCTCTACAGTTATGAGTCTGTTTCTTACTTGCTTTATTTTCCTTTGCTCATTTTTTTCCTTTTGTTGAGTTCCACATGAGTGAAATCATATGGTATTTGTCTTTCTCTTACTTATTTTGCTTAGCATTTTACTCTCTAGATCCAGCCAAGTCATTGCAAATGGCAAGATTTCATTCATTTTTTTAGCTGCATAATATTCCATTGTGTGTATATAACACACCACTTCATCCTGTCATCTACTGGATACTTGGGCTGCTTCCATATGTTGAGTTTTCTAAATACTGCTGCAGTAAACATATACATGTGCATGTGTATCTTTAAATTAGTGTTTTAGTATTCTTTAGATAAATACCCAGTACTGAAATTCCGGGATCATAATGTAGTTCTCTTTCTGTCTGACTAACTTCCACATTGTCTTCCAGTGGCTATACCAGTTTGCTTTCCCACCAGCAAGGCACAAAGATTCCCTTTTCTCCACATCCTCTCCAACACTTGTTGTTTCTTGAGTTTTTGCTTTTAGTCATTCCGACAGGGGTGAGGTGCTATCTCACTGTGGTTCTGACTTCTATTTCCCTGATGATGAGTGATATTGGGCATCTTTTTGTGTCTCTGTTGGCCACCTGGATGTCGTCTTTGGAAAAATGTATGTTCATTTCTTCGGCTCATTTTTGATTTGAGCTATGCATTTGTGTGTGTTGGACTATATTCATTATATATTTTGGATAATAACTTTTTATCATATGTGTCGTTTGTAAATATCTTCTCTTACTAGGTTGTCTTTTCTGTTTCTTGCTGGTTTCCTTTGCATTGCAGAAGCTTTTTATTTTGATGTAGTCTCAATAGTTTACTTTTGCTTTGCTTTGCCTCAGAAGAATTATCTAGAAAGATGATACTATGGCCGCTGTCAGAGAAATTACTGCCTGAGCTCTCTTCCAGAATTTTTATGGTTTCTGGTCTCACATTTAGGTCCATAATCCATGTGTGTGTGTGTGTCTGTGTGTGTGTGTGTGTGTGTGTGTGAGAGAGAGAGAAAGAGAAAGAGAGAGAGAATAAATGAATCTTAAGCAGGCTCCATACCCATCTCCTGACACAGGGCTCAATCTCATGACTGTGAGATCATGACTTGAGCCAAAATCAAGAGTCAGACGTTTAACCGACTGAGACACCGAGGCGCCCCTTAATATATTTTGAGTTTATTTTTGTATAGGGTGGAAGAAAGTAAACCTGTTCCAGGGTGCCTGGGTGGCTCAGTCAGTTAAGTGTCCAACTACAGCTCTGGTCATGATCTCATGGTTTGTGGGTTCTGACAACTCAGAGCCTAGGGTCTCCTTCAGAGTCTGTGTCATTCTCTGTCTCTCAAAAATGATTAAATGTTAAAAAATTTCTTTGAAAATGCGTTCCACTTTCATTCTTTTACATGTTGTTAACCAGGATTCCCAGCACCATCTGTGGAAGAGATGGTCTTTTTCTTTTTTTCATTGCACATTCTTGCCTCCTTTGTTGAAGCTTAATTGACTGCATAACCATGGGATTATTTCTGGAGCTATCTATTCTGTTCCATTAATCTCTGTGTTTATTTTATTGCAAGTACCATACTGTGTCAATTATTATAGCTTTGTAGTATAATTTAATATTTTCATAGGGATTATATTAGCTCTGTGGATTGCCCTGAGTAGTATAACGTTTTAACAATATTTATTATTGCAGTGCATGAGCATGGAATGTGTTTCCATTCCTTTGAGTCATCTTCAGTTACTTTCAGTAGTGTTTTATAGTTTTCAGGGTACAGGTCTTTTACCTCTTTGCTTAAGTTTATTCCAAGATATCTTATTATCTTTGGTGCAATTGAAATGGAACACTTTTCTTAATTTCACTTTATGCTGCTACATTATCAGTGTATAGAAATGCAGTGAATTACTATGCATTGATTTTCTATCTTGCGACTTTATTGAATTCACTTATCAGTTCTAGTAGTTTTTTGATGGACATTTTGGGGTTTTCAACAGGCAGATAGTGAAAGCTTTACTTCTCCATTACCAATCTGGATGACTTTTATTTGTGTTGTCTGATTACTGAGGCTAGGACTTCCAGTAATACATTGCATAAATGAGTGAGAATGGATGTACACGTTTTGTTCCTGACCTTAGCAAAACGCACTCAGTTTCCCACAATCATATAATGGTAGCTGTGGGTTTTTCATAAAGACTTTAACTAAGTTAAGGCATGTTTCCTCTAAACCTACTCTGTTGAATGTTTTTGTCTATTCTCTTATTGATGTGATATCATACTGATGGATTTCCAAATACAGAACCACTCCTGCATGCCTGGAATAAATCCCATATGATCATGGTGAATTATATTTTTAATGTAGTGCTAATTCCTTTACTTAGGATTTTTCTGAGGATTTTTACATCTATGTCCATCAGAGATATTGGCCTGTAGTTCATTTTGTGTGGTGTCTTTATCTGGTTTGGGCATCAGGGTAATGTTCCCGTCATTATATTGCTTTGGAAATTTTCCTTCCTCTTCTGTTCCTTAGGGAGGTTTGAGAAGAATAGGTATGCGCTCCTCTTTAAGTGTTTGCTAAAATTCACCCGCAAAACTGTCTGAATTTGTTGGCATATAGTTTTTCATAATATTCTTTAAAATTTTTTTTAAAACCTTTTATTTGAGAGAGACAGAATGGGCAGAGAGAGAAGGAGACACAGAATCCAAAGCAGGCTCCAGGCTCAGAGCTGTCAGCACAGAGCCTGGATGCGGGGCTTGAATTCACGAACCGTGAGATCATGACCTGAACCAAAGTTGGATGCTTAACCAACTGAACCACCCAAGCGCCCCCATAATATTGTTTTATAATCGTCTGTATTTCTGTGGTGTCGGTTGTTATTTCTCATATTTCATTTGTGATTTTGAGTGAGTCCTTTTTCAGGTTTATCGATTTTCTTGATCTTTTCAGAGAACCAGCTCTGGTCTGATTGATGTGTTCTAGTGTTCTTTTTTTAAATTTGTGTCTATTTGTTTTCTTTTAATTTAACCTCTACACCCTATGTCAGGCTCAATCTTGCAACTTTGAGTGGCTTGTTCTACTGACCGAGCCAGCCAGATATCTCTGTTTTTTATAGTGTCTATGTCGTTTATTTGTACCCTAATCTTTATTCTTTCCTTCTTTCTGCTAGTTTTGGGTTTCATTTTTCATGTTTTAGCTCCTTTCAGTATAAGGTTAGGTTATTG
>NC_043717.1:80845680-80847114 GCF_006229205.1 Suricata suricatta
AAACCAAAAGTCGAACGCTTAACAGACTGAGCCACCCAGGTGCCCCTTGGACAAAAGAGACTTTAAAACAAAGGCTAAACAGACGTAAAGAAGGATCTTATATAATAATAATAAAGTGGACAATCCCACAAGAAGACATAACATGAGGGGCGCCTGGGTAGCTCAGTTGGTTAAGCCTCTGACTTCGGCTCAGGTCAGATCTCACATTCGTGGGTTCGAGCCCCGCATCAGGCTCTGTGCTGACAGCTAGCTCAGAGCCTGGAGCCTGTTTCCGGCTCTGTGTCTCCTTCTCTCTCTGCCCCTCCCCCTCTCATGCTCTCTCTCTCTCTCTCTCTCTCTCTCTCTCTCTCTGTATCAAAAGTAAATAAAACATTAAAAAATTTAAAAAAAAAGGAAGACATAACATGATACACTATTTTTTACATAGAAGTAACTTGTCCTAAAAACAACTCCAATGTTTGTTTCAGGGTATTTTCTTTCAGCCTCTGAAAGTTGAAGGTATTTTTGTTGTAACTGTGAACAAACATTCCAAATGTGTTAAAATACAATCTTGGGTCCTCTATATCTTTCATGCCCTGAAAATCTGAACGCCAATCCAAACTGGTGTGTTTCAGAATACTTCAAAAAAAACAAAAAAGTAATAACGTCTGATACTAGCCTTTTAGATTTCATGAAGATGACTATATTTAGTTCTTTTCTATGAAACATAAAATACTTACTCACCAAATCCAAGTCAGCCATGGGAGAGCAGTGTTTAACATGGGCTGTGTTTTATCATTTTCAAAATGCAATTATACCATTTTTATTTCTTTTTGGATGTGTTGCTATGGATAAGCAGATTTATGGCTCAGGAAACTGGGGGGCTGGAGTATCAGGCAATATAAAGATATGGGAAAAGGAGCTAATCAGGGGCAGATGGTAGCTTAATGAGTTTCAGAAAACTTGTGTTTTATTAAATCACTGTATTTATTGTTGTTGTTCATGGCTGTAAGTTTTGACCATACAGGGTTGTTTCAATGTTAAGGCAAAGATTCCTTCCCATCACTTTTCATTTTTTCCCATCATGCTAAGTATACTCTTTAATCCCCATCCCCTATTTCACCCACCCCACAACGAACCTCCCCCTGATAACCAAGTTTGCCGCTACAGTTGAGTCTGTTTCTTGGTTTGTCTTTCTCTTCCCTTTCCTCATTTGTTTCATTCTGAAAATTCCGCATGAGTAAGATCACACAATACGCCTTTCTCTGACTCACTTTATTTAGCATTGTACTCTCTAACTCCATCCATGTTGTTGCAAATACCAAGGTTTCATTTCATTTTTTACGGTGGAATAGTATCCCTGTGTGTGTGTGTGTGTGTGTGTGTGTGTGTGTGTCTGTGTCTGTGTGTGTGTCTGTGTGTGTACACACCACTTCTTCTTTATCCATTCGTCTG
>NC_043717.1:80847214-80848373 GCF_006229205.1 Suricata suricatta
AATCAACAAAACTAACAGGCAATCCACTGAATGAGAGAAGCTACTTGCAAGTGACATATCTGACAGAGGGTTAGCAACCAAATATAAGGAACTGATACAACTTAATACCCAAAAATAAGTAACCCAATTAAAAAATGGGCAGCAGACATGAACAGACATTTCTCCAAAGACATATACATGAAAAATGCTCAACAACTAATACATTTTAGTATTGGTCAAGATATTTTTACAAAAAGAAATCCTAAATTAAGCTTTGAAGAGAAGGAATTTGAAATTATACACTTGGAAGAAGGAATAGGAAAAAAAAGAATGAAAAAGAGTGAAAAGTACAACAGGATTTATAAACCACTTTAAAAAATGTATTACTGGAATCTCAGCAGGAGAAGAGAGATACAGTCAGAAAGCTTATTTAATGAAATAATGGCCCAAAACTTGCCAAAATGTAGAAGGGAAATGGATACTCAGATTCATGAAGTTCTAAAAACTATGAAGAGGGACAATACAAAGAAGACCATACCCATTTACAGTACAATAATACACTCAAAATTCAAGGCTAAGGAGACAAGTGGGAAAGCTACAACAGTAAAGTAGAATTGCATCTAATTAAGAAGTTTTAGGCAGGAGGAACGCCTGGGTGGCTCGGTCAGTTAAGCATCTGATTCTCGATTTTGGCGCAGGTCATGATCTCATGGGATCTCACGGTTCATGAGTTTGAGCCCCGTGTCTGTCAGAATGGCTTTTACAAAAAAGTAAAAAAACTAATAAGCGCTGGTGAGAATGTGGAGGAAAGGGCACTTTTGCGCCTTTTTGGTGGGGCTGTATATTGGTACATCCATTATGGAAGCACACTGGAGATTCCTTAAAAAATTAGCAATGGAAGCACTATACGATCTGGCAATTCTCTTTCTGGGTATGTATCCAAAGGATATATCTGTACTCTCAAGTTCATCGTGGCATTAGTCACACTAGCCAAGACATAGGAACACCCAAATGGCCATTAATGGGTGAATGGATAAAGAAAATGTGAGATATGGTGCACTGTGGTGGCTCAGTCAGTTAAGTGTCCAACTTCATAATCTCACAGTTCATAATTGAGTTCGAGCCCTGTATCAGGCTCTGTGCTGACAGCTCAGAGACTAGAGCCTGCGTCTCTCTCTCT